>NC_134485.1:46250912-46460912 GCF_040206685.1 Ascaphus truei
CCGGGCACCAGAGTAACCTTTTTACTTTCCGAGTAGAGAAGTGCACCCATTAACCATTGCTCTTCGCTAATTTGCAAAGGGCAGGAACAGCACAAACTTGAAAGTAGAAGGGCCAGAAATGTACTGTAACATCATTTTATATGCATCTAAAGAGACATAAAAATTGCCATATTTTAACATTTTGTAAGCATTAATAACACATGTACCATATATATTTTTTATAACTGTAACTTTATAGAGAGCTTCAAGGAGAAAAAATGCACTTAGATGCCTGAGCAACAGCAATTACATTAGCAGAAGCAGACAGTACAAGGGCCATTTTTAAGGTCCTTTGGGGACAGATTTGGTCCACATGCTGCTAGTTGATGAGTCCTACATTATACAGTTTGTTACAATGTGAAATTGCAAGTTTTGAGCTTATAATGTCTCAGGTATCTAAAAATGAAAATGCTAATTGTTTTAAAAACTGTCTGTATTACGATCAAAATCATGTAAAACTAGTGTGAAGTTCACAACCTCACTTGCCTTTTATGAGTTTCTCCCCCACTGCTGCACTTAGTAGTCTTTAGCTTGGTAATTATTAACTATCAGGGATAATACATTTCAGCAGAGGCCATAAAAGAGCCAGCACTAGTGTTTCAGCATTTAAACGAGGTTTATGAATAAAGGAAGCATGCATCTTTCACAGTCTGTGTTAACAAGTGTTAAACTATAATTTAGCATCACATACACACAGGTAGCAGATAACTTGAACTTTGTTGTAATGTATATTTTATTGTATTATGTAATGTGTATTTTTTCTGCTTCTCAATGGTCAAAAGTGTTATTAGTCAGATCTGCTATTGCCCATTACTGTGTGGGTGGGTTGGGGGGAGTGGGGGTCATTGCCCCAAAGAGGGTAGTTAGGCTATCCAGGGTGTAACGGGGGGAGTTAACTCCTTGATTACCTTGGTGGCTATTGAGAGTGTCTAGTTATCCATAGTGACAATCATTGTTTTTTATGTTTCAGATGTAACCCCTTCATTACTTTAGCGTTAGCCACTAAGGTAATTAAGATTTTATTTTTAGTATATAGGATTGAAGTAGGGTGTCTCCAGAGCTGAACCACATTCATTTCAGGTCAGAGGACCCCCTTCTACCCGAGATACAGGCCTCCCTGTTGGGGTGCCAGTATCTTGGGCTGTTTAAATGTCCCGGTCACGTGGGCCATGACGGAGATTTAAACTTGCAGGAGATACGGCACCCCGTACGGAGGCCTATACCTCGGGAAACAGGGGGTCCCCGGACCTGAAATTGACCATTTCAATTAAAAACAATACGTGCTCTTCATCTCTGTTAGGGAAATCCAGAGATATGACTATTAGTGAAGATAAAGAGATACAAACAAAAATACTATATTTAATGTAGTAGGCTCTATTATGTTTGACAAATAAGCTTTTGTAGAGATTGTGCACTTACTAAACTAAAGTGGGGGTGAAAAACATTAGTTTAACTAATGTTGGGGGAACCTCGAGAATGCAAGCTGGTGCCGCTGGCAGAGTTTGACATCCTGAGCCTCTCCTGCATTCCTCTGCAGGTCTACATCTCGTATCCTTGATGTTCACTCTGCATTTGTTAAATCAATGCTTTGCACCCACCTTAGTTTAGTGGGTGCTTACCCTCTGCTAAAGCTTATTTATCAAACAGTATAGAAGCTACTACACTGAATATGTTTTTTTTTTGTGACTTCTTTTTCTTTTAGTGTATGAATAGTGAAAGTGAAGAAACATTTTTGATTTGTAAAGCTGGATTTCTTGGACTCCTGGGAGAGTCTGCATTGGGCTAACAGTACCACTTTCTACTAATATCCTAGACTTATTATCTACCATTAATATTCTGTACTAAATATACTGAACTAATATTCAGGCTTTACCTATATTTATCTTTAAACAAATTTTTACTAATGGTACATTTTTTTACATTGATCTTTTTAAATTGTATTTTTATTTCATTTTTTCTATTTCACCAACACCTTCAACATATTTATAACTATTTCTAAGGAACACAATCTACATTCTTATTGATTAACACTGATTTAGAGCTATTTGTGTTTTTTAGCATGCTATATATATTCATAGTCCTCCGTTAGGGAAATGTTGTAATGAACAATAATAAAACAATCAATATGCACACGTCATCTATATTCAACAATCTAAATAATGTAGTATCTTTACATTTAAAATGTATATGCATATATAATTGATTGTTTCTCTAAATTAATTCATTCTATAAGCCATTTAATTATATTTCCCTACAATGATAACTAATTACAATAATGTTTAAATAGGAATTTACTTTGCTTCGTTATATGTCAAATGTTTGTCATTTCTTTAAAAGTATTAATGTAATAGTTTTTTTGTCAGCGGCTCTTATTAGCATCTTACAGATCCTGCTAGGGTTATAGCTTTTTAAAAATTAGAAAATGGAAACAGAAAAAAGCTACTAAAACATAATTTGCTTCAACATTTTCTAAATTATTACAATTACTGTATTTTGAAGGTGTTATGTAATTGCATGTTTTTCAACCAGTGTTCCTAAGAACCCTTGGGTTCCCCTGACTTCCCTAAAGGGTTCCTTGCAATTTTCAGATTTGAAAATTGTACCAAATACCGAAGAATTTACAATACATCTGATCTCAGATGCGCTATTAGAGAGGGTTGGGGTTCCTTACAATGCATCTGATCTCAGACGCGCTATTAGAGAGGGTTGGGGTACCTTACAATGCATCTGATCTCAGACGCGCTATTAGAGAGGGTTGGGGTTCCTTACAATGCATCTGATCTCAGACGCGCTATTAGAGAGGGTTGGGGTACCTTACAATGCATCTGATCTCAGACGTGCCATTAGAGAGGGTTGGGGTACCTTACAATGCATCTGATCTCAGACGTGATATTAGACCAGTCTATGACATTTGATCAGGGACGATTTGCCACGACCAAATGACCACTGGTGCTTGGACGCAACTAACCTTGCCACCGGGACACTCAGTTGATGGCTGCTTCAGTAAGTCCCTAACCTTAAGCATTACCATAAAACCCCCTAATGTTATCCCCCAATACTAACGCTAACCCCATCTCTAAAAATAAAAATAACCCTTTACCCTAAAACTCCCCAATGTTATCACCTAATACTACTGCTACCCGATCTCTAAAAAAATAATCCCCTAAAACCCCTTAAATTAACCCCCTACACTAACCACTAAAACCCCTAAAGTTAAGCCCCTACAATAACCACTAAAACCCCTAAAAGTTAATCTTCTTGTGACGGTTCAGGGGATTCCTTCACCTTCTTATGCTCCTGACGTCACCCTCTCTGTCCCTTCCCCTGCCAACCTCCCTTCGCTTATCCTCTCCGGTCCCGCTCCGGCAGCCTCTCACGCCGTTCCCTTGCCTCAGCGCGCACCCCGCAAGTCTCGCACACCCGCACGTTCCCCTGAGCCCCTGCGGCGACACTTCCCACTCTCAGGTCCCCTCAGTGTCTGCTTCCATTCCCTCACCTCTGGTGGCTATCCCCTCTGTTTCTCCGTTCCCCTCCGCAGGTGTGTCCGCGGCGCGGCGCTCCGCGCGTATCGTGATGCAGCCTGTGCGTGCGCACTCTCAGTTTACAGAGGGCGCGCGCACATGCTCCTTTTCTAAAGCCTGTCAGTCTCTGAACTCCCCCTCCCATGCCCTGCAAGCAATCTCTCTGTCTGACTCCCCTGTCTCCTCCTCTTCTCCTCCTGACCTATCCCTCCTGTCTCCCACTTCCCCCTCTGCTCCTCCTCTCTCTCCTGTTGGTGTTCCCTCCTTTATAATCCCTGTCTGCCCTCTCTATCATTGCTCTGCATAGTTCCTGTTATCCTTGTGTGTGCAGTCCTATGCTTTGCTCTCTCTGTGTTCCAGCCTGTATCTGCTCCTGCTTATCTTTGGATTCCCCTGGTTTTGACCCCTGATTGTCCTGGACTACCCTGCTCTCTGTTACCCTTGAACCTTGCTACGAAGTCTACTTTGCTGACCTCTGGAACCCTTGGACTTGGCTTCCGAACTTGACTACTCTGCTTTCTGGATCCCTGGACTTTGGCGCACGAACATGACCATTCTTACGTTATACCACCAAGACGTTGCAAGTACACTAACTATTTTCCAACAGGCCCAGCAACGCCATACCACACTCCGGACTTGCCCCCACTGCTGTGGGTGTGTGGTAATACCGTTCCCACCTCAGTATTGGGGTCTTGCCAGGTCTGCGGGCATACAGGCGTGACACTTCTACTCTAACGGCTAAAATTCCTAAAGTTAAGCCCCTACTCTAACCACTAAAACCCATCAAACTTACCTTACTGTAGAAGTGGCCGGCGGTGGAGGTACCAGCAGTGGATTGGCTGCTGTGGACGGCTGTCTGCCGGCGAATGCCAGCGGCCATTTGGTTGCAGCGAAATGGCTGTGACCAAATGTCCCATCCCGCTATTAGAGAGGGTTTCCGTACAATGCATCTGATCTTAGACGCGCTATTAGAGAGGGTTCAAAGTTGCTTACAATGCACCTGATCTCAAACATGCTTTTAGAGAAGGTTGGGACTCCTTACAATGCATCTAATCTCAGAACCGCTATTATATTGGGTTGGGGTTCGTTACAATGCATGTGATCTCTGACACGCTATTAGAGAGGGTTGGGGTTCCGCAGAATTTCACCATATAATTATCGGTTCCATAACCAAAATAATGTTAAAAAACAATGATGTAGTCCCTCACACTGAAAAGCATAGGTAGGATTGTCTCAATGACGAATGATAGCTGCAAAACATCTTTCAAGTATATTAGTTCAAATTATTGGTTTAATTTAACATTTTTAACAAACTGCAAAAGCATACTAATTATTATGTTATTAAAAAGTTCATAGACGATTTCCATATTAATGGATCAATTATATTAAAACAATCTAGGCCTACTTGCAGTATGCTAATGGTTCACAACATGGAGCTTCAAAACTGATAAATGCACACAGTACATTGTAATGCAAAACATCCTACATAACCTATTCTACTATATAATCAGGCATGTACTTATTATGCAGAAAAATATCTCGTGGAGTTAGAATGGTATGAAGATGTACAGATGTAGCCAGCTTTATCCTACTTATAACACAGAACATCCCAGTTTCCATAGGATATAATTGCTGTGATAACACAGAATATCCACCATAATGCACCGGAGATTAAAATAGCTCTGGCTACATCTGTATCACAATAAAAAAACAAACACATTTAAAGAATGGAAAACTGTCTACTATTTGATACAAACTATACTATACATTGAATACGCTCTAATACGAGTATATTTCTGTTCAATATGTATATTATGTCTAATCCGTAACGGGAAATGTAATACAATTTGAGATGAAACAACACTAAGAATTAAGATACCTAATATCCTTAAGAAAGGTTAACATCTTCAGGAAACATCCAGAGCACCCCTTCTGTCTTTTATGGAGGGTAACATTACACAAGATAAAGTAACAAGCCTGCCCATTACCAGGATTCTGGCCTTGCATTCTGTAACCTGACCGTTCCCTTGAAAACATAGTAAAATTGCTGGAAGTCGAATAGGACAAAAGACCTAGACTCCACTTGATTGGCAGATAGCACGCATTAACAGGAATGATGGTGACATGCCTGCCTAGGGGATGTAATGACCTTGACATGAGATTTATAATCTTTCTGCTCATGTACAAGTTAATAAAAACAATTGTACACACATTTGAGCCTTGATTTTAAGCCCCATTAAATGTGCATTTTTGCAGAATAAGAGACCTTCAATTACTAGTATATTATATAAATCCTATAACCAGTACCAATCCTATAATTTTCTTGTCAAAAGTTCGTCCCCCTAAAGAATGTTTGTCTAAAATAGGAATTCTGCACCTATTAATTACGCACAATATCCGGTGCATGGCCACAGCATTACATATATCCTTTTACAATACACTCAATAGTAGACTTAAAAGCTCCACAAGTGTTTGGAGACAGTCTGTATAGTTATTATAACAAGATATGAAGATGTACATATTGCTTAATGTCCATTGTTAGTAAATACTACAGAAGTAATCTATATTGCTGTTCCTATGCATGCATACAGGATATTGTATTTCCCTTCTATATTAATGACTGACAAGGTGTCTCATATTTACCACAAGATAAGCAGCTGTAACTAGCTGGAGGAAAAACGGCCTCCAGTCAGTAAGGAAAACAATCACGAGGGCCAGGTCACATACCCTCCTTGCAACCACACAGTCCAATTTGCAGATTTAAAGGCGCAGTTCCTCTAATTTTGTACTAATTGTAACCATAATACTAACATATTTCACTGAGAATTTCTGTATCTAGAAACGCTAACCGATGCACACGCAAACATACCTCAATATGACATACTTGGAAACGAGAGGTAACTCTCAATGTATTACTTCATGGTAAAGCATTTTATAAATAAAAATATGCTAAAACAGTGTAAAAAGTGAGGTCTGTGTTTTTTTTTTAATCTTTAAGTGAGTCCTTTCAAAATGTTAAAATAAAGTATAATAAGCTTTTCTATGGCAACGAGGGAGATTCTTTGCTGAAGCCCCCTCCTCTGCTGACATCACTCTGAGGGTGGCTCATGCAGCCTCCGGCTGCATTTCTCTAGGTCAGGGGTTCTCAACTCCGGTCCTCAAGACAAGAGATGGGAGAATTCGCCCAAATCAGATTCTCAGATTTTCTGGCATTTCCAACCCCAAAATCCGTATCACAGACTAAAATCCGCAAATGGATTTGGTCGGTTTTAATCTGCGCGGTTTCATCAAAAAACGCCATTGGATACAACCTGTGGATGGATTTGTAGAATCCAATCCGTGGATTCAGCAAATCCTTTGGTGGATTCTTAAGAATCCGCTAACTCAGTGGTTCCCAATCTTTGTGCCGCGGCGCCCTGGTGCGCCGTGGCTTGCCTAGAGGGGTGCCGCGATTATCCTCCCCACCATCCCTCCAATTATCCCTCCCCACCATCCCTCCTTAATGCCGGCCGGGCCGCAGGGGATTGGCTGCAGGCAGAGAGGAAGCCGGGGGCGGGGCTTCCGCTTTGTGCAGAGCACACGGTGAGTGTCTGTGTCTGCCTTCCTGCTCCTGGCTCCTCTGTCTGCTGGTTGCTGCGCGGTGTCCCGTCCCCTTCTGTCCCGGGTGATGGGAGGGGAGGAGGGGGCGGGGGAAGGGAGTGAGTTGTACATTTGCCTGTCCTGGACGGATCTCCTGCCTTTCCTACCCCCCTTCCCCCCCAGTCACTCACATCCGTCGCTGCCTCTGCTCTCCACTGCTCTCCAATGTGTGTGTGTGTGTCTGTGTGTGTGTGTATCTTTGTGTGTATATATCTGTGTGTGTGTGTATATATATCTGTGTGTGTATATATCTGTGTGTGTGTGTGTGGATATCTGTGTGTGTGTGTGTGTGTGTGTGTATATATATGTGTGTGTATATATCTGTGTGTGTATATATTTATGGGTGTGTGTATCTGTGTGTGTGTGTATATCTGTGTGTGTGTATCTCTGTGTGTGTGTGTCTGTGTGTGTGTGTATCTGTGTGTGTGTGTGTGTGTGTGTGTGTGTGTGTGTGTGTGTGTGTGTGTGTGTGTGTGTATCTGTGTGTGTATGTGTGTTTATGTATGTGTGTGTATCTGTGTTTGTGTGTGTATCTGTGTGTGTGTGCGTATCTGTGTGTGTGTATGTCTGTGTGTGTGTGTGTGTGTGTGTGTGTGTGTGTGTGTGTGTATCAGTGACTGTGTGCAGGGAGCCGCCTGCATGGCCTTTCCTCCCTCCCCCCCCCCAGTCACTCACATCCGTCGCTGCCTCTGCTCTCCACTGTGTGTGTGTGTGTGTGTGTGTATCAGTGACTGTGTGTGTATCAGTGACTGTGTGTTTGTATCAGTGACTGTGTGTGTGTGTGTATCAGTGACTGTGTGTGTGTGTGTGTATCAGTGACTGTGTGTGTGTATATCTGTGTGTGTGTGTGTGTGTATATATATCTGTGTGTGTATATATCTGTGTGTGTATCTGTGTGTGTGTGTGTGTGTGTATATATATGTGTGTGTATATGTGTGTGTATATATGTGTGTGTATGTGTGTGTGTATATATCTGTGTGTGTGTGTGTATATATCTGTGTGTGTGTGTGTATGTATCTGTGTGTGTGTGTGTGTGTGTGTGTGTATCTGTGTGTGTATCTGTGTGTGTATGTGTGTGTGTATCTGTGTGTGTGTGTGTGTGTGTGTGTATCTGTGTGTGTATCTGTGTGTGTGTGTGTATCTGTGTGTGTGTCTGTGTATCAGTGACTGTGTGCAGGGAGCCGCCTGCATGGATCTCCTGCCTTTCCTTCCTCTCCCCCAGTCACTCACATCCGTCGCTGCCTCTGCTCTCCACTGTGTGTGTGTATCAGTGTGTGTGTGTGTGTGTGTGTGTGTGTGTGTATCAGTGACTGTGTGTGTTTGTGTGATTCAGTGACTGTGTGTGTGTGTATCAGTGACTGTGTGTGTATCAGTGACTGTGTGTGTGTGTGTGTATCAGTGACTGTGTGTGTGTGTGTGTATCAGTGACTGTGTGTGTATCAGTGAGAGTCAGGGAGAGTGTGTGTCAGAGTGTGTGTGTCAGAGAGAGTGTGTCAGAGAGAGTGTGTCAGAGAGAGTGTGTCAGAGAGTGTGTCAGAGAGGGTGTGTCAGAGAGAGTTTGTCTGAGAGAGTGTGTCAGAGAGAGTGTGTCAGAGAGAGTGTGTCAGAGAGAGTGTGTCAGAGAGAGTGTGTCTGAGAGAGTGAGAGAGTGTGTCTGAGAGAGAGAGAGAGTGTGTCAGAGAGAGTGTGTCTGAGAGAGTGAGAGAGTGTGTCTGAGAGAGAGAGAGAGTGTGTCTGAGAGAGTGAGAGAGTGTGTCTGAGAGAGTGAGAGAGTGTGTCTGAGAGAGTGAGAGTGTGTCTGAGAGAGTGAGAGTGTGTCTGAGAGAGTGTGTGCCTGAGAGAGACACCAACTGCGCACTGCAACTGTTAGGTATGTATATACACATTTTGTTTTTCCTTTGGGTGCCACGGAAAAATCCTGATCGCCTTGGGGAGCCTTGAAAAAATCCTGATCGCCTTGGGGAGCCTTAAACCGAAAAAGTTTGGGAACCACTGCGCTAACGGATTGCTGAATCTGCGGATTGGATTCCGTTCACGGGTAGCGGAATCTGTGGAGTGTATAGGCACTAATAATAAAAAATCCGCAAAAACACAAATTACCCTTTTTGAGATCGGTATGCGGATTTCAGCGGATAAACGGAACAGGCCGATCCGCTGCGGATCCAAATCCGCCCAAAAAATGCGACCATCACTCCTCAAGCCCCCCCCCAACATGTCAGGTTTTCACGATTTTCCTGCTTCAGCACAGGTGGCTCAATCAGAGGCTCTCTGCTCCAACACAAGTGGCTCAATCAGTGGCTCAGTTGAAGCCACCTATGCTGAAGCAGGGATATCCTTAAAACCTGACCTGTTTGGGGGAGGGGGGGGGGTCTTGAGGACTGCCAGAGAAACTAGCAACGCATTGTATAGTCGCTGGCTAATCTGGTAACTATACAAAGCATTGCTCATATATATGTGTATGAATAGGGGTTCAAGAAATATAACAGAAAAGGCAGTGATAGGGGGCGGGTCTGTTTTCTTTTGGAACGCAGAGACCAGAAGCTTTAAAGTAGAGACTCCTTTAAACCTCCTGACCACCTGGTCTATACGTCCCACTGGCATCATCAGAGGGGGGTTTTCAGCGGACGTTTATTAAAATATTTTAAAAGTGCATTTTAATCAGTATGGGAGCCCTTGTAAAAAGGGACCCAAATATTTCTGTAAAAACACAAATGGCCAGCCAAGCGGGAATGCCCCTTTAAGAGCTAACTCTCTAACTTTGCCTTGCTGCCACATTCTTTAGTTACCTAGGTATAATCTTTCAAGTACCTCCTAACAAAGACACTCTGTATTGTATGATCTATGAAAAGTGTTGCAGCAGACACAAAATGAACCTAACAAAAGGGTACAGAATTAAACACACTTTACGGGGAATAACATGGTGGAAACTAATCAGATGAAGAATGTGGACAGAAATATCACAATGAAATGCCTTTCTGGCCACAGAACAGCTTAGACAAATAAAATCATTAAATGAAATGAAAATGAACAGAAGGACAACATTCATTTTGCTCTGGCTTTCCTTTCAATATTTAGAACTGCTACCAAATGAGAAACAGACGCAGAGATAAATTGTATCTAAGAGAAATAAATTCCCACAACAGAAATGCTCAGGAATAGAAAATACATCTGTTGACAAAATGAACAACATCTGTCTGACTCAGAGTGCCATTGAGCAAAGAATCAAGGAAATAGGCACTTCAATGGCAGGCATTGCTGACAGTACTCAATAAGAGCTGCTGAAGCAGCATTTTAAACCCCGCTATAAATGGCTTTAATGCCCATACTCTGCTGCTGAAAATTATTTTCCTCATACAGAATCGTTTTATCTCCTCTTTTTCATCCTGATCACATAGTCCACTGTCACATTCGCCAGCTGTCCCAGCACTTACCAGTTTAAAATAACAATTGCAGTGAAATAATTGTTATAGAACTGCTAACATTTGACTGTTATTGTGAATTTTCTCAGCAATGCCTTAGCCCAGCCTTGCACTGCAGCGTTCTTACCTGTTTTAAACATTCTAAATATTACACAAAACTGACCTTACTTGCTCTAGGTATTCCAACTATTAAACCTTTAAACCAATTTAAGTAGCAGGTGATATATTTTTGTGAATTTGTGCCCTGTGCTTTTTGGAGTCAGACTTCTGTGCTTAAACTGAAAAGCTGGTAAATATGGCTCAGATAAACGAAGCTCCTATTTTACGTGACGTTAACCAAAATGAACGTTATGTTAACACGAACGCCTATGCATTAAAGAGAATAATGTTACAATAACCTAGAGTTAACCACAGAAATTACGTTTTGACTACGGTAACACACTTTTGTAGAGACTACGGTAACACACATGCAAAGAAGATGTTAATCACCCATTAGTCTAACATCGGAAATCTGCTAAACTCTGTTAAATCAGCCTTTTTTGGAATTTACATTCACCCCTGCCCCCCTGGATTTGAACACTGCTACTCCTCGCTCCGAGAACCCCAGTTCACAAGATATTACGTACCAGTAAAATGATAGCTATGTGTTGGCAAAAGGAAAGTACAATCAAAGATGGATGTTGGGGTTATCCAATAGGAAGCTGCCCATAAGAGAGCAGCTGTGATGGCAGCTGTATTGATTTCCTAAAAGGGAACAGTAACACTAGCACATAAAAAGGTAAATATAGCAAATTTAAGCTACAATTCTGTAAAAGAAAACCACAAATATTTTGAGTAGCGGGAACTTTGGTTTTAAAGACTGTTCTACAGTATATTTAAAGTATGCTTCTTAAATGGCATGCATGCCTATTAGCCAGCTTGGCTAACAGAGCCGTAAGTAATTCTTATATAGGGGGCGGGAGGGGGTTTGTTCGGTGTGTTAGAGTGTGGGTAGTGGGAGAGTGAGTGATTGGGGTAGGTGCCCCAGGGTGGGTAGTTGAGCCAGGTGGGAGATAACCCCTTCTTTACCCTTGGGATGAGTAAATCATTGCTTTGGTATACAAGGAGGCAGTTAGTCTGTTAGTGTAATGAATATATGAACCCCTTTGTAGACCTAAGTGCCAGCTAGCTATAGGTTGCCCATGACTATCGGGCCACTTGTCTACTACAGGTTTAATATTTGTAAAAGTTGATAACATTTTATTTCGTGACTATAAATACCTAATCTATGGATGGGAGTAATATAAACATAGCCTAGTGAATAAGGCGTTCAGGGAAAAGAACGTATTTTCCTGTTTAGGTATCATCACGTTTTGACCCTGATTTAACAGGGTTTCCTGAATTTGGGCTTACGGGAACTTCTTCATTTAACATTGCCTTACTATTTTAGTGTTTCTTTCAGTAGCAATTTAAATTGCTAAATTAGTTCCAAGAACCTAATTGAAAAATATATGAAGCAAATACCAATGAATGTTAATTGCATTTTGTGATGGGATAGTAAGGAACTCATACCAAACTGAGGAGAGAAGAAAACACCAATTACAAAGCTATAAGGCAAAATAAATTTGGACCATTATTTACCTAGTCAGGAAGCTACTAGAGGGTTTATATGATGAAGCATAAGATAAGGATGAAAGGCACAGAGGAAAAAAGAAAGGTAATTTGTAGAAAAGGAATGTTTTTGGAACAGCACCTTTATGTAGGATTGCATTTTTAAAATCCAAAGCACTTTGTACTACACCTCCATTGATAGACTGAAGACATTTAAATCTTATGTTTGTAAGTCAATGTGTTTCTATTACAAGGATATTTTTCAAAACACACTTTTTTTGCACTAACCGTGCAGTTTTATTACAGGACAGGCTCCTATCAGCTTCCACTAGCATTCCAGTCTTGATTTTAACAAAGCGACTTTTAAAAAAAATCCTGAGTTTCAATGACTAGTTTTACAATGCTAAAATCCTGTTTCTCACAATTCTGAGCATCACCAAACAGACTGCTACAGGATGCAATTGAAAGTGATCCAAATGCTACCATTCTTCTTAATGATAGCTAGAAGTGGAAAGCATTCTTACTGCCTCCTATTAATAGTACTCCCTAAACATTCAGATCAGTGGATTAAAGTCCAGCCCACAACAGCACTAAACCCCACCGTCTACAGTACACAATGTTATGTGGACCTAAAATACATTGGTAAATTACCGCAACATTGCAAAGAATTAGTGCCATAATGGAAGATGGGTAACTCTAAGGAAAACATGCCTGCAAAGCTAATAGTAGTTTCCACTGCTATTAAAGTACAAGAGTTAATTAAAATATGTTTAATATCTCTGAACTGTATAAGAGGAACCCTGAATGAATCCTGCATCAAAAGCACAAAGCCCAGCTTCACTGATACAAAATATCAATTGCATCTTACGGAAAACATACTGTATATTTGCTATGTTACAACTAAAAAGAAAAACCTAGTACATAACGGAGGTTTCTGTGCAGCGGAAAAAAGTCTGTGTATTAATATAATATACGGGTCAGAGGGTGAAAATTAAGATGAACACAATACGGATAACACCATTCCCCCTTTCCTCACTTCACGTTAACAAAAGACTTCTGAAATTGTTTTCTTCACCCACATATAAATAACAAGATAGAACACAAAAAGCACATGTCATTACATTATAGAAACGTTTTCTTTAAGGCTAAACTGGCATTGCAAGCAATCCCCATAACATAAATAAGTGTTCAGAACCAAGCAAGTGTTCCTGGAAGGTAGAAGGATTTCAATGGGATTAATTAGGCACCGTTAGGCCTGTAGGCGCACAGCTGCTGCTTAGTGGTACCCAATGGAGTTACTCTATCTTTGATGCTAGACTATATATTTAAACTGGTTAACATTGTCTCTATTTTCCAGAGGAAAATAATGCTTAAACTTCCTTCATGGTCCTAACTAGTTTGATATATTTTTTGGACAATCCCTTACAAAATCAGTCTATTGCAAGAATGCTTTTCTAAGACATCCACTGTATTATAGCACTAGCGTATTTTACAGACTGAATGGAACCAAATGAAGTTGGCTTTACAAACTGGTGATTATTTACACATGGAAACTTGAAATGTTATTTTAAGAAACTGAACAGAGCTTATGCAAAAGCAATGGTTCACAATCAGTTACTCAGCACTATGCCCGGTATAGCACATGAAAAAGCTGTCATCTATGTATGAAATATAAATGCAATGTGATGTAGCTGATAATCTTCTAGTTTATGCTACTTTGTGTGCACTGTATTAAACAGAAAGGAAGATACACGCCTATTTTTCTGTGAGCGAACACTGTAGATTTGGTAATCTTACATTAAGCTCCCTTCGGTGCTGGCTCAATTATCTAGATAGTAAGAGTTCACATTTCTAAAAAATAAACTCTTTAAGTGCCTGTGGTGCCTGGAACCTGTTTCCTCCTACAAGTCGTTAAAAAAGTATATCTCTTATTCCGTAAAATGTACTCACTCCTCACTGAACTTACAATTTCTGTCTCTTGTTAGTTACAGGACATAACTTAGATGTCTTTCTAAGCACCTTAGAAGAGATATGACACACCACTCCCAGTTTTAGCCACAGGTGTGTGGTGATCAAATCATATAAACAAGTCTTATGTGGTTATGTTGGACTTTATTTAGGGTATCAAGCAGTTCTAGATATTTTCCTCAATATGTCAATGTATTTGTTTTCCCTTCCCACAAATCTTTTTCTACTGGTTTACTGTTATTACTTTTCAAAATCTTCTAGTACCCATCAGCTCTGGAATACAAATACGTTTAGGAATTCCTCCTTTTTAAAAGATTGAAGGACCTTGATATGTACAGCCTGGAGAAGAGAACAGAGAGGGGGGACATGACTGAAACTTTTAAAAACATAAACAGTCTCAACAAAGTACAGGAGGAAACAGGGGAGGGTTGGCCTATCGTGTGTTCAGGCTTGAACCGGTGGGCTGGGGCCCTCCTCCTGCTGGTGCCGGAAGTTGAGTCCAACTTTCGCCCAACCGGATGAGGGGGCTGCAGAGTCCCCAAACCGGATCAGCAGTGAGGAGATCTCTTCACACCAAGGTAATATTGTTGGTGGGTGTGTATCTGTTGACCATAAGGGAGAGAAGAGAGAGGGGGAAACCTTATCCCACATTTACATATGCCCCACACTCTTCCCCACAACAATTAAACGTATTGCCGGGGGAGAGATCAGAGTCTCTTACCTTCTTCTGAGCGACATCTCCTTCTGCAGCAAGTAGTCAATGTGACCCGGTCAAATGACACCATGGTGTCACATGGCGATGCATCACCATGACAACGTGACGTCATGATGCCGCATTTTAGGAGGAGGGCCGCTATGGAAGAAATCAGCCGTGCTGATATTTGCCTGCAATCCATCTCTGGGAAGCAACCATATTTCAGAGAAAGGGAAGTGCCAGAATAAGAATGTTAGGAAGTATTGTTTTCATGGAAAGGGTCAAGTGGAAAAGCCTCCCAACAGAGGTGGTAGAGACTAATACAGTAAGGGAATTAAAAAATGTGGGATAGACATAGGAATATACTAGGTTCAAATTAGACCCCTCACAAAGGATTATGGAACATGTCTGGTCTATTAAGAAGGGTGATCTTCTCCATCCAGTCTCGAGGCATTTTACAAATTACCCATTGGGTGTATCAAGAACTTCTCTTTTTGGGTGTTGAGCATGTTCTGGTCCCGCTCAGAGGAGGGGACAGACTTAACATGCTTAACAAACGAGAGATGTTCTGGATATTCAGTATGGACACACTGCACCCAGTGGGTATAAATGTGGATTGGAACTCACATACTTTCTATAATGGTAGATTACAATGAATAATTTCAGCTTTGTAGCAATTTAACTTGTTACATTTTCTCCATGTCGGAATATTATGTGTTTTTTCTCTATACATTGGAATGTGGTTCTGTCTTGTATATAATCTGCTATGAATTTTTGTTGCTGACCTTACTATTGATATACGCTATACCTCTATGCATATAGTATGTGGCGTTCAACATGTAGCTTATATATTGATTAATGGGAGTTGTATGATATAATAGAAGCGGAATACATAAATGTGATATGCAACAACGTCCATTTTTAGAAAGGTGGTGGATTCATGGAATTTCATTACATTTTTGTACATAGCTGTATTATTGTTATATGGCTTATGATTAGTGGTTGTTTGTCATATCTGTTGGATTGAGACATATTTGTGATACCTATGAGAATTATAATGGACTTGCCATGGTTCTACACCGGAATATTCAGACTTTACTAGAGTATACTCCACAAATAAATCTTCATTATTAAAGCAGCAGTTCAAACAATATCCTACATGTGTGTTTTTTTTAATAAATCAGTTCTGTACTATGAGAAAATACTTGTAGCATTAATAAAAAAGTTTTAAAGACATTTTTAATGTTTCTAATGTAGGAAGCATTTCCAAAGTGACAGCCCCCTTCCCCTTCTGGTAGGCTCTGGCTCTTGAGCCCCGCCCTCTCTCTAGCAGTGAACCAATTGAATCTAGTCAATCATATTCCAGGACTACATTGCCCAAAATGCTGTGCAAGAACTGAATTAAATAACCCAGAGCGAGCGATCGATTACAGGAGAACGGATCGATCTGCAGCTTAGCAAATCACTTGTTAGTGTGCAGATTGTATTGATGCACATATTGAATGGGAGAAAAAAAATATTTCATAGGTGATTTTATATATATTAAGTATGGACACACTGCACCCAGTGGGTATAAATGTGGATTGGAACTCACACACTTTCTATAATGGTAGATTACATTGAATAATTTCAGCTTTGTAGCAATTTAACTTGTTACATTTTCTCTATGTCGGAATATTATGTGTATTTTCTCTATACACACACACACACACACACACACACACACACACACACACACACACACACACACACACACACACACACACACACACACACACACACACAGTTTCATTATATATAATACCCGTGTGAGTTTTTTCAAACTATAAGACTGAACAGATAGGATATGTATTTCATAGAACCACCTATTTTCAGTATACCATATATGTTATGTACAGGTTTTTGTATGTTTTTAATTGTAGTGTTGGTTTTATTTTATTTTTTTGTTCAGAGTTTACTATGTTGGTTTATATTACATTTATATTGTCTCTATGTTGTTTGCTCATAGGTTGTTATTTTAACAACATTGGGTTATTATGCTGCATTTATTGTAGCACTATATCTCTGCATGGATATACTTAGTTCAAGATGGACAGGAAGATATTGTGATATATTTTTTGTATAGCAATTTGCATATGCATTGTATTGACAGGCACGGATAGGTGCTTTTCTCTCTGGCAGCTTCAGTCACCCCCATTGGACTACACCTATTGTTTACACCTGGCCGGGGCGGAATGGGAATGATTGTTGAAGCAGGGAGGCACCTATTTAAGGATCTGCCTCTGAACACAAAGTTACTCTTTGATAAAGTGCCGTTAAGGCAGGAAATGCATCAGAGGATTTACCTGTATGGTAGTGGTTTGGCTTCATGCCTATTAAATAAATCATTTAATTTTACCCACCTCTAGCCATATTTTTCTTGCAGTGCTCAAACCTTAATCACCTTTTCTATAGGATCAAATAAGGTCTCAGATTTTTTACATCAGATAGGAAAATTGACAGACTATGTGGGATAAGTGGTTCTTATCTGACATCAAATTCTATGGTTCAGTCAAACGAAAGCCTGATGCATTACTACTTCCAGTCATTCTCGTGAGACCCACATTTACAGGGACAGTTACAGTACATTATATGTTATTTGTGGAGAGTTGGAAGAGATCAAAAATACAATCCCTTATTGGAGATTAGTATGCCAACTATGGCAACATATTTATTTTTTATTAGTTTGTCTTTTTATTTATTTTTTAAATTTCGCCATATTAAGATAAAAATCAGACTCACAATATGATCTAACATTTTAACCCAAGGTTCTAGCTGACTTCAAACTACTAATAAAATGCCAATCTTCTGTCATTAAAGTTGTATTGTACATACACATACCATCATCTTTTAAAGTGGTTCAAATGGGCATAACAACCCCTAAAAGCACATTTACATGTGCTAGCACTTAGTATTTTATTAGAGAATTAACTGAGCTCACATAATTACACTTAATCCCTAGTCTTTACAGGAAGCAAAATAAGAATATGGGAAAATCCAAAGTGACTCATCAGCTGTAACCATGAGAAAAAGGTTTATCTCAAGTTTAGCAAATAGACACTCATACGAAGTCCTGCTCAAGAACTCCCAATTACAATAATCAAAAAGCCAATTGAAACATCAGGGAGCATAACCTAATGACTATTACAACAAGAAAAAAATCTGACTTTTTTTTTTCTGTGTTTTGGGGCATATTGATGGCCCTGCTTGATTAAATACAATGAGTAGTCTGTAAAGTATACACGCATGCAATATAAAAGAGGTGAGGCAATTGGCTGAAAGATATTTTATTCCAGATCCTTGTATACTTTTTTAACAGTTTTTTGGTCTGTTGCTCTATATGATTGATGCGTTCAATACATTTTGTAAACAAAGAGTGCAATAGAGCAGCGCTGCGCAATCTTTACTGCTCGCGACCCCCCCCTCCTGCTTCCCTCCGTGCTCGCGACCCCCCTCCCTTACGCGCCCACCCTCCCTTACGTCCTCTCCGGCTCCCGGCATCAAATGACATTGTGACATCACGTGATGTCACGTTGCTATGCCAACGTGATGTCACATGACCCCGAGGCGTCATTTGACGACGCGTTGCCATGGTGGCACGTCGCCGAAGAAAAGTTAAGAGAAGTTGCAGAGGCCTCACTTGATCCCCCGGCATTAATTTAAATGCTTTGGGGGAAGAGAGCGGGACCCCTGCAACCACCGCGCCCCCCCCCTGAATAATCTTGCGCCTCCCAGTTTGCGCACCGCTGCACTTAAGGAACCCCTTTTTCTTGTTGTAATAGTCATTATCCAAAGTTTTAGACTGCATTTGAATCACAGAATGGTAAGTACGGATAGATGGGGTACAATATTAACTCTATGTGACCTTGGACAAGTCTATATCCCGTAAGTCAGAGGTTCTCAACTCCAGTCATCAGCACCCCCTATAGGTCAGGTTTTAAAAATATCCCAGCTTCAGCACAGGTGGCTCAATCAGTGCATGTCTTTGACTAAGCCACCGTTGCTGAAGCAGGGATATCCTGAAATCCTAACCTGTTGGTGGCCCTTGACAACTGGAGTTGCCCACCCCTGATTTAAAATGTGTGTTCTCCTACTTTCTTCATTGTATTTTCTTATAGATGACAAGTTAAAATTGGCCTGTTGGTGTGTCCTGAGGACTGGAGTTGAGAACCTCTGCCAGCAACACAATGGGTTTTTTTATGATCAGAACACAATTACAATTTGATCAACAGAGACTTGATACAATTTTAATGGTAAACATCCCCTCTAGTCTAACAAAAATATATATATATATATATTATTTTCTTGCCTTTGGAAACAGCACTCGTCCACATAGAAATCCTACCACAGAGCCACATTAAAAAAAAAAAAACAATTAGCATCAATTCTGAGCAAGATGCAGTTACATTTTTGGCATCAATAGGGAGCTGCAACAGCAAATATTAAGGGCCAATAGGATGCAAATGTTGCATTACCGGCAAAACTTGTGACTGTGGTTTGCCGGGGAAGTGAAACCATGCCAAACTGTGGTCGCAAGAAAGACGTTTCAGGACTTTGATACGTGGAAGAAAGACCCTCTCAAATATTTACTGGGAGAGAGCAACATGGCAGAGTAGTATTAGATGGACATTTAAATTCTGTCTGTGGGTGTCACTGCTATCAGAGCAAATAAACAACGAAGATGGGATTCTGGGAGAAAACGAAGAGTATGACTGGGAGTGCAGGATACAGAGATTTCTTAGGAAAAGATAATTGAGTAGCACCTGTAATAACACACCCGTTCATTTGTTCACTTGAAACTTGTTTTGTAGTGGTTGGTGGTTAGTGAACAAAACCTGAAAACCAACATAGATAATATGTACTCTTTGTTGTTTAGAATGCATGTATAAGGCCTTATTCAAACAGGTCCAGTGCAGCTGATTGCACTGTTATTGAATAAGGGAATAAAGCACACGGAGTGAAACTAGATTATTTTAAGAAAAACATGGAATTTCTTTCTTAAATATAAATAGTGCTCTCTTTTGGACCCAATCATACAAATCAGTTAACCGACAACTAAGGCTGCGTCCATGCTGCTGCTGACAATGCTTGGCGCTCGGCGCGGTCAGCACAATCAATTTAAGACTATCCAGTCACGCTCACGTGGTGCGCGCGTGTGAGCGAGCACGTATGCAACGCAGGTGCTGGGCATATGCCGAGACAAATTAAATTGACTTTGAGGCGCGCTGAGGGGTCACATGACTTCCTCAGCCAATCAACGCCAGTCACTGTTTAGGCCACGCCCCCCGCTCGCGCTTACCAGAAAAGTTGCAGGACAGTCCAGCGCTCATGCTTGGACAGTTGGTGACGTAACCACTCGCAAGCATGAGCGCGGTGCGCGGCATGGGGGGTGCAGTTGAACCATCAAAATCTCCCCCCTTGATATGTTGTAATGCAATGAGGAGTTGAGGAAATGTATTCAGGCAGAAATTTTAAGCTGAGCAAGCAATTTTGCTTGTGCTACAGCTATTAAGTGAAGGTTAGTTACTGAAAAAAAGTTGCTTACATGGCTTGGCAACTATGACAGATCAACGTTTGACAAATATGGTCCCTTTTTTACTGAATATTAGCAGATACTAGGATTATGTTTTTGTATTGATCACTATATCCAGATTTACATTGAAATAATAAGCACCACTTTCTACAGTGAACTGTAGAACCGGTCCTAATGATGGGGTTAAATTATCTCATAAAGCATTGTGTAAAATTCTTGGAAACAGAATGAAGTAAAAATGTGCTTGTTATTATCATGCATATTAATGTGGGAAAGAATGGAGCTTACAAACCGTTAGGCATTCTAGCCTATTTGCGTTATTTTTTTTATAGGTACTCATTACTTGAGTAAAAGGACTAGTCAGAACTGTTTGCTTTCAGCAGTATGGCCAAAGCAGCAGAACATGTGAATTAGCCATTGAAGGTAAGCTAATTCAGGTTCAGAGGTCTATTAACTCTTACAAGCATTTCATGTACAAACACAAGGTCTTTGTAGACACATTGAACATCTGTCTTACTATTAATTAGAACCTTTAGCCTGTCTGATGACAGGTCTTTAGGAACTGTTCCAATCCGAGGGGCAAATGATAGTAATTAGTCTCCACCTTCTCAATGACTCGAAGACAATGTATTATTTTTTGACATATCAAAAAAATAAATGAATGCAGAATGTACATTGTCAGCTAAGAATCGAGGACGGATAAAGTATTAAGTATTGGTTACAGTTTCACAAACTGTACAACTGGCTAAAACCAATTGCACATTATTATTCTTTCTAGACCCGTTGGAAAACAATAATACATATGACAAATGTGTCTAAATGCCTCTGAACATAATGCCCGACTGTGCTTTTTTCTTTGTGCCAATTGTTTGTAAGGAAGCAGGGCTCTCAGAACCCCTCCTTACCTGTTCCAGGGACCGTCTCCTCTACCCCTTCTCCCTCCCAGTGGTACCCCCGCCGCAGGCATGTTCCGTGTCAGCCGACGCCGACACACGCAACCGCCATATTTGCCGGGATGCGCGCGGGACGGTCTTACACTGCACGCGCCCCCGGCTATATTTTATTCACTTCACTTGCAGCTTGGCCACGCCCCCGGCACTCGCTCCAGCCGTACCCAAGCCCCACTGCTTCACAGCTGATGCCGGTTCTGGATTACAGCGCGCACCTATCAACTTGCGCTCCACGGCACACCTCTGCTCCACCTACCTCTGTGATTGGCTCTCCCACCTTTATTACCCAAGTTATTCCCTGGAATCATTGTTCTGCATAGCCTTTGCTAATCTAGTGTGGATCTCCTTGTGCTTGCTTGTGTTTCTCAGGTTTTGACCCGGCTTGGCTTACTACTCCTCCTCTGGCTCTGAAGCCCGGCTTGCTCTTCACTACGTTGACTCTCTCTCATCCCTCAATCTCGGCTTAGACCTCGACCTTCCGGACCTCTCTTGCCCCGACCCTCGGCCACGGCATCTACCACGGTACCTCTATTCCGGATCCGGCAAGTATCTGTTGCTACAGCTATACCCACTGGCCTGACATCACCTTTAACACACTCCGGACATGCTCCCTCTGCTGCAGGTCCGTGTTACTATACGTCCCACCTCAGTACAGGGACGGGTCGGGTCTGCGGGCAGCACTTCCGTGACATTGTTATAGCAAAAAATTAATACAATCAATGATAAAGTGCATGGCTACACTAAATCTGTGGCACTGTCTAACAATCAAAATGCTCACATTAGTGTTATTTTAAAGCAACAGTTCAAGTTGTCGTTTAAAAAAAAAAGTGATTAGTTAAGTTGCCGATCGATCAGTTCTCCCGTGATCGATCGGCGAAGATTCGGCTTGGGGGTTTACTAAAATGCTGTCAGTGCAGCGGAAGACCCATGATGCAAAGTTCTGTGTGGAAGATCATGTGACCAGGCAGTCACTAGATACAATTGGGTTACTACTAGAAAGAGGGCAGGGCTCAAAAAGGGGTGTGCCAGAGCTTGTTTCAGAAAAGGCAGGGGATGTGTCTTTGTAAATGGTTGCTATAGGAACAAAAAATGCTAAGGAGAGGAGGAAACAGCTTGGAGCGGTGAGCTGTGCATGTCTCACGCACATTGCACCTTTCACCATTGTGTCCAGTATTTTTGGAGATGCCACCTGTCAACCCTAATTTTATATATGTAAATATATATATATATATATATATATATATATATATATATATATATATATATATATATATATATATATATATATATATATATATATATATATATATATATATGTCGGCAAATGCACTCGCCCACATGCCAGGGACGAGTGCATTTTGCCCGCTGTCGAGTGGCATTTTCCTGCATCTTCTGTGTCTCCCCCAGCATCTCCCTTGAAAATGGCCATGCAGCGTTAAATGACAATGCATTGCCATTACAACGACACGCTACGTGACGTCATGACGTTAAGCCCAACAAAGAGGCTGAGGTAGAGAAATGGGCACCTGACCGCAGGGGCTAGACCTCCCTTTCCGTTGGACGCATTGACATTACGTCATTACTAAGCGCTGGAGCAGACTGATCCATGCGCGAGTGCTACAGAGGCTTAAGAAAACGGAGCCACTTTCTTGGACTCTTGAACAGCATTTACCTGCCCTGGATACCTGCTGGGACGTCGATCCTTCATACTCTGAGACTGGGATTGCCCCAAAATAATGCAGTATTAACCGGATGGTGGTGATTATGAATCACGCAATGCTTGTTTTTATTGTACTTTTGTAAGTGCATTTTTTACCCCCTCCTCCCCTTCCCCTCATTAAATTTACTATTTTACGCTATGGGCGTGCGCTCTCTCCTCACTTTTTCCATATATATATATATATATATATATATATATATATATATATATATATATATATTGTGACAAACGGCTTACTCCGGGGCTCCGTCGTTTGTCCGGGACTGTTTAGAACACGGTCTTTTAGGGTAGGTTAAATGATGAGGCGTCACGTACTGTTCCTTTAAACAGGCTATGCCTGGTTTATTCAGTCCCAGGCACTGAGACTGCCACAGTGCATACAACAGAAAACAGATCAAAACAAAAGCTGCTCACCTGAGCGATAACTTAACTTAGATATCCCTGACTCAGGGTTGGAAGTGGCTTTTCCACTCCCAACAACAAAACAAGGTACTTTTGCAGTCTTACACAAATGAACAGAAAGATTGAACCTGTTTGGGGAAGAGGCTTCTCCCCTCTGTAGTTCAGCAGCCTTCCAGCCTCCTGGCTCTTGTGGAGAGACCAGAGCAAACAGGAAATCAGTCTTTCATACCTGATTCCTAATTAGCATGACAGGTGACAGAAATCAGGCAGCAGACAAACTCTGGTCTGGATCTCTCATCCCTCAGTTCCAGCGCTTGCCAAACTGTGGGATGGAGTGTATGTATTATAAGGCTGCACTCCCAGGCCAAACAGGATAGAAACTGTCGAGTATCCTGGGAGCCCTATATACGGAATTTATTACCATCCCCTGGTTTCTGTCACATATCCTCCCCCCCAGCTCAGACCTCGAGGGATGAGCGACCATGGATATTAGGGAGTGCATCCTTGACAACCCGTCAGCATTGCCATGTTTGTGCCCTGACCTGTGTTCCACAGAAAATTTAAAGGGTTGTAGGCTTAGGAACCACCTGGTCACTCTAGCATTCTTTTCCCTGTTTTGACACATCCAGGTAAGGGGTGCATGATCTGTGACCAACCGGAATTTTCTCCCCAACAGATAGTATTTGAGCGTCTCTACAGCCCACTTTATTGCGAGACACTCTTTCTCTACTATGGAGTAATTTTTCTCCTGGGGATTTAGTTTCCTACTTAAATAAAGGATGGGGTGCTCCTCACCTTGAGACTCCTGGGAGAGTACCGCCCCCAGCCCTACCTCAGATGCGTCGGTTTGGACTACGAACTCTTTGGAGAAGTCAGGTGTGACCAACACTGGTTGGGCACAGAGAGCTTCTTTCAGGCTTCTAAAGGCCTGTTCGGTTTCCGGGGACCACTTTACCATTAGCGGTCCTCTTGCTTTTGTGAGGTCAGTTAGTGGGGTTGCCTTAGTTGCAAAATTGGGAATAAACCTTCTATAGTACCCAATTAACCCCAAAAAGGTCCTTACTTGTTTTTTTGTAACTGGCCTTGGCCAATTTTGTATCGCCTCCACTTTGAGTGTTTGGGGTTTGAGTAAACCTCTGCCAATAGAATATCCCAGATACTTGGCCTCCTCCAGACCAATAGTGCATTTAGCGGGGTTAGCAGTTAGTCCAGCAGACCGGACTGCGTCAAGCACAGCTTGGACCTTTGGAAGGTGGGATTGCCAATCTTCACTATGGATTACCACATCATCCAGGTAGGCGGCAGCATACCGAGCATGTGGTTTTAAAATTTTATCCATCATTCTTTGGAATGTGGCGGGAGCTCCATGTAAGCCAAAAGGCAACACCTTATACTGAAAGAGGCCGTCTGGGGTTGAGAAGGCTGTCTTTTCTTTTGCCCTTTCTGTGAGGGGAACCTGCCAGTACCCTTTTGTTAGGTCTAGGGTTGTGAGATATCGGGCTTTGCCCAGTCTCTCTACAAGTTCATCTACCCTGGGCATAGGATAAGTATCAAATTTTGACACCGCGTTTAGTTTCCGGTAGTCATTACAAAACCTTGTTGTACCATCTGGCTTTGGGACTAAGACTATAGGGCTGTTCCACCCACTTTGGGATTCCTCAATTACACCTAGTTTTAGCATTTTTTTAACCTCTAAACTTATAGCCTTTCTTTTGGCCTCTGGGATTCGGTACGGTTTAAGGTTAACTCGGACCCCCGGTTCAGAGACTAGGTCATGTTCAATTACGCTAGTTCTACCTGGCCGTATAGAGAAGATTTCTTTGTTTCTTCTCACTAAATTCTGAACCTCTCGTTTCTGATGAACAGACAGGGTTTCAGCTATGCTAACCTCTGGGTCAGTTTCTTGATTCTCTGACGGACCTGGGGGTACTAGGGTTAACAAGACTTCTCTATCTTTCCAGGGCTTGAGTAGGTTTATATGGTAAATTTGCTCAGGTTTCCTCCTACCTGGCTGTCTTACCTTATAATTTACTTCTCCCACTCTTTCCAAGACCTCATATGGCCCATGCCATTTAGCAAGGAATTTACTCTCCACGGTGGGAACCAGAACTAGTACCCTATCACCTGGAGAAAAAATTCTGACCCTAGCACCCTTATTATATGTATTCCTCTGTGCTTCTTGAGCTTTCTCCATGTGTTCCCTCACTATGGGTAGGACTGCAGCAATGCGGTCCTGCATCTGGGCAACATGCTCTATTACACTTCTGTAAGGGGTAACCTTGTGTTCCCAAGTCTCTTTGGCTATATCCAGTAAGCCCCTTGGGTGTCGGCCATACAATAGTTCAAACGGGGAGAAGCCTGTGGATGATTGGGGAACTTCCCTAATGGCAAATAACAGGTACGGTAACAAACAATCCCAGTTTTTCCCATCTTTATCAACCGCCCGCCGTAACATGCTCTTTAAGGTTTTATTGAACCTTTCCACTAAACCATCTGTTTGTGGATGATAGACTGAGGTTCTGAGATGCTTGATTTTTAGGAGTTTACATAGCTCTTTCGTTACTTGGGACATAAATGGTGTTCCCTGGTCAGATAGAATCTCTTTAGGAATCCCGACCCGGGAAAACAGAACTACTAACTCTTTGCTATGTTTTTAGCTGAGGTGCTACGTAGGGGAACTGCCTCCGGATATCGGGTGGCATAATCTAATATTACCAATATATGCTGATGTCCCCTAGCAGACTTTATTAGGGGTCCTACTAGATCCATAGCAATCCGGTCAAATGGTACCTCTATTATGGGAAGGGGTACCAATGGGCTGTGGTACGCCTTGAACGGGGCGGTGATCTGACATTCTGGGCATGAGGAACAATAATTCATAATTTCTGCCAGAACCCCAGGCCAATAGAAGCTTCGGAGAACCTTTTCTTTTGTCTTTTCCACCCCTAGGTTTCCCCCCAATGGATGACTATGTGCGAGGTGTAATACTACGTTACGGAATGTCTGTGGTACCAACAATTGTTTAGTTGTAACTGATTTCCTTTTATCAACCCGATATACTAGGTCGTTCTCTACCTCGAAGTAGGGGTAAGCAAGTGACCTATCTGGTTGGCCAGGAGTACTATTCTGGTCCCGTATATTTCCCCTTGCTACCGCTAATGTGGGGTCCTCCCACTGGGCCTTCTTAAAACTCCCAGGACTGACCTCTAGGTCAGCGAGGGTCTTATCCGGTTCTGGGGTGGTAAGTGTCTGCTCAACATCTTGATTTGGGGTATTCCCTACCAAAGTAGTGATGGGGAAGGGAATTTTACAGCACTCCTCCTTTTCCCCCTTCTTATTTGGGCCCTCGTCAACCTCCATTTCTGAAAAAGGGAAAGGATTTGTTTCTTCTAATACTTCGTTATGGTCCGCTATTGAACTCTGGGCGCTATTCTGAGCAGGGGACCACATTTTTAGAAAATGGGGAAAGTCGATCCCTATTAACACATCATGTGCCAGTTTGGGTACAATACCCACCTTGAAATCTAAAGAACCAAACTCTGTTTCAAAAAAAACATCAACAGTGGAATATTCATGATTATCCCCATGTATACAACAAATTGCCACTCTTTGTGAACTGTTTCCCTGTTTCTTCTTAATGGGCAAGAGGTATTCGGACACTAGTGTGACCATGCTCCCAGAGTCAAGAAGTGCCCGAACCCTCTTACCATTAACCTTTACAAATGCCCACAGATGGTTATTCAAGGGGTCCTCTGGGCTAAGGCCCATACATTGGACAACAGCGAATAAGGTTCCACGCTGTTGCATTGCATGGGCTCATCATTTAGTGGGCAGATTTTTGCTGTGTGGCCCCTCTCATGACAATTTACACATTTAGGTACATAGTCTGTGTCCCACTTAGAGCCTTTTCCCGGCTCCCCATGTTGGCTATTGCCCTTAGTGTGCGAACCACTGTTGCTTGTGCTGCGTGAAGGGGGTCGCCGCTCTTCAGCGCCCCTTAACCCCGGTACCCTTTTACCGTCTCTGGAAGAGTCCTGGAACCTCGGGTAGTGGGGTTGCTCCACGACTGTGGGTTGCGGGTGCTCTTCTGCTGCATTGTACCTTTCTACGAGGGCCACAAGCTCATCCGCATTGTGGGGGTCACTCCGACTGACCCAACGGCGTAAGGCAGAGGGAAGTTTCCTCAAGAACTGGTCCATGACCAACCGTTCCACGATGTGGCTGGCTGAGTTGATCTCGGGTTGTAGCCACTTCCGGGCGAGGTGGATGAGGTCATACATCTGGCTTCGGGTGGCTTTATCCATCGTGAAGGACCATGCGTGAAACCTTTGGGCGCGAACAGCCGTGGTTACGCCGAGGCGGGCGAGGATCTCGAACTTCAATTTTGCATAGACGTTAGCTTCGGCTGGCTCTAGATCAAAGTAAGCCTTCTGGGGTTCGCCGCTTAGGAAGGGTGCGATTAGACCAGCCCACTCAGCTTCTGGCCATCCCTCTCTCTGTGCCGTGCGTTCAAACGTGAGAAGATAGGCTTCCACATCATCCGAGGGTCCCATCTTCTGAAGGTAGTGGCTTGCCCTGGTCATTTTCGGAACTGGGGCTGCCGCTGCCAGTGGAAGGTTACTGATAGTCCCCCTCAGGATCTCGAGTTCCTGCTGTAAGCCCTGAGCGAACCGCTGTTGCTCCTCTCTCAGCAAGCGGTTTGTCTCTTGCTGGTTTGCATTCGCGTTTTGCAGGGCTTCATTCGTCTGTTGCTGGTTTGCATTCGCCTGTTGCTGGTTGGCATTAATCTCTTGCTGGGCTATTAGCAGCTGTTGCTGGGCTGCATTCGTCTGCTGCTGGTTTGCATTAGTTTCTTGCTGGGCTATTAACAGCTGTTGCTGGGTTTCATTCACGTCTTTCTGGGCAGCGACATTGCGTACCAGCGCACCCACCACGTCTTCCATCTTGTTTGCAGAGGATGAAAAAAACTTTTTTTTTTTTTTTTTTTTTTTTCAAAGTTCTTCAACCCGCAGACCCCCTAGTGCTCTGCCCGCATTCTCCACCATATGTGACAAACGGCTTACTCCGGGGCTCCGTCGTTTGTCCGGGACTGTTTAGAACACGGTCTTTTAGGGTAGGTTAAATGATGAGGCGTCACGTACTGTTCCTTTAAACAGGCTATGCCTGGTTTATTCAGTCCCAGGCACTGAGACTGCCACAGTGCATACAACAGAAAACAGATCAAAACAAAAGCTGCTCACCTGAGCGATAACTTAACTTAGATATCCCTGACTCAGGGTTGGAAGTGGCTTTTCCACTCCCAACAACAAAACAAGGTACTTTTGCAGTCTTACACAAATGAACAGAAAGATTGAACCTGTTTGGGGAAGAGGCTTCTCCCCTCTGTAGTTCAGCAGCCTTCCAGCCTCCTGGCTCTTGTGGAGAGACCAGAGCAAACAGGAAATCAGTCTTTCATACCTGATTCCTGATTAGCATGACAGGTGACAGAAATCAGGCAGCAGACAAACTCTGGTCTGGATCTCTCATCCCTCAGTTCCAGCGCTTGCCAAACTGTGGGATGGAGTGTATGTATTATAAGGCTGCACTCCCAGGCCAAACAGGATAGAAACTGTCTAGTATCCTGGGAGCCCTATATACGGAATTTATTACCATCCCCTGGTTTCTGTCACAATATATATATATATATAGGTCGGCAAATGCACTCGCCCACATGCCAGGGACGAGTGCATTTTGCCCGCTGTCGAGTGGCATTTTCCTGCATCTTCTGTGTCTCCCCCTGCATCTCCCTTGAAAATGGCCATGCAGCGTTAAATGACAATGCATTGCCATGACAACGACACGCTACGTGACGTCATGACGTTAAGCCCAACAAAGAGGCTGAGGTAGAGAAATGGGCACCTGACCGCAGGGGCTAGACCTCCCTTTCCCCTGGTCCACATGCTGCTTCTCCTCTCCCCTCCTCTTCGGCATGCTGTCCCCCCCCCACCCCCCTCCCCCCACATCCCGGAGGAAGGGGTGAAGAGTCTCTGCGCTCCAGTTAAGGGAGTCCCCGTGCGCCGGGAGGAAGGGGGAAGTCTCCGCACTCCAGGTGAGTGAGTCCCTGCTCTATAGGGAGGAAGCATGGTTGAGGGGGGTCAGGCAATTCCTGCACGGTGGGCAGCTGTGGTGCCAGTGGGGAGCTGCTGCAATACGGTGAACAGATGTCCCAGTTTTTAATGAGCCGGTGTCAGTTTGGGCAGGTAGGAGGAGATCAGAGGAGGATGCCAGCCATGCTCAGCTGATCATAGAACAGCTGTAACCGGGAGGAGAGCCGTGCTGTCTGCAGCTTCTGGGCAGCAGGTGGCGCTGCAGAGCTCTCTATAGCTGCTCCTCACTACATATACAGGTTCCTCCTATCCAGGTCTCTGGGTTGGTAAGTGTGTTTGTGTGTTTCTGTGTTAGTAAGTGTGTGTGTCTGTGTCTGCATTGGTAAGTGTCTGGAGGGGAGTGAGGATGGAGGGGGAGAGGGAGAAGAGATAGAGGAGGGGAGGGGATGGGATGGGGATAGGGAGGGGAGAGAAAGGATGGGGGAGAGAGAGAGAAAGAGATGATGGGGGAGAGAGAGGATGCAGAAGAGGGAGGAGAGAGAGAGGGGGAGAGAGGATGGGGGAGAGGGAGAGAGGATGGGGGAGAGGGAAGAGAGGATGGGGCGAGGAAAGAGAAAGAGAGTATGGGGGAGAGGGAGGATAGAGAGTATGGGGGAGAGGGAGGAGAGAAAGGAGGGAGGAGAGAGAGGAATGGGAGAGATGGAGGAGAGAAAAAGGATGGGAAGAGGAGGAGGAGAGAGAGGATGGGGGAAATGGAGGAGAGAGGGAATGGGGGGAGAGGAAGAAGAAAGAGAATGGGGGATAGGGAGGAGAGAGGGGATGGGGAGAGGGAGGAGAGAGAGGATGGCAGAGAGGGAGGAGAAAGAGGATAGGGAGAGGGTGGAGGATAGGGAGAGGGAGGAGAAAGAGGATATGGAGTGGATGGGGGAGAGGTTGGAGAGAGAGAGGATGGGGACAGGGAGGAGGGAGGGAGAGAGAGGATGGGGAGAGGATGCGGGAGAGGATGGAGAGAGGGAGGGGAGAGGAGAGAGAGGAATGGGAGAGAGAAAGGATGGGGAGCAGGAGGAGAGAGAGGATGGGGGGAAATGGAGGAGAAAGAGGAAGGAAAGAGGAAGGGAAGAGGGAGGAGAGAGAGGGGGTGGGGAGAGGGAGAGAGAGGATGGGAAGAGGGAGACGAGAGAGTGAATAGGGGAGAGGGAAGAGAGAGGGGATAGCAGAGAGAGTGGATGGGGGAGAGGGAGAAAGAGGATGGGGAGAGGGAGGAGAGGGAGGAGAGATAGGATGGGGGAGGAAGGAGAGAGGGAATGGGGGGAGTGGTAGGAGAGAAAGGATGGGGAGAGGGAGGAGAGAGAGGATGGGGAGAGGGAGGAGAGAGAGGATGGGGAGAGGGAGGAGAGAGAGGATGGGGAGAGGGAGGAGAGAGAGGATGGGGGATAGGAAGCAGAGAGAGGATGGGGAGAGGGAGGAGAGAGAGGGTGGGGGAGAGGGAAGAGAGAGAGGATGCAGGAGAGGGAGGAGAGAGAGGATGGGGAGAGGGAGGAGAGAGAGGATGGGGGATAGGGAGCAGAGAGAGGATGGGGAGAGGGAGGAGAGAGAGGGTGGGGGAGAGGGAAGAGAGAGAGGATGCAGGAGAGGGAGGAGAGATGGAGAGAGGGAGGAGAGATAAAGGACGGGGAGAGGAGGAGAAAGGGGATGGTGGAAATGGATGAGAAAGACGATGGGAGAGGGAGAAGAGAGAGGATGGGGAGGGAGGAGAAAGAGGATGGGGAGAGGGAGGAGAGAGGGAATTGGGGAGAGGGAGAAGAGAGGGAATGGGGGGAGAGGGAGGAGAGAAAGGGGATGGGGGAGAGGGAGGAGAGAGAGGATGGGGAGAGGGAGGAGAGAGGGAATGGGGGGAGAGGGAGGAGTGAAAGGATGGCGAGAGAGAGGATGGCGGAGAGGGAGGAGAAAGAGGATAGGGATAGGGAGGAGAAAAGGTTGAAAGAGGATAGGGAGTGGATGGGGAGAGGGAGGAGGGAGAGTGAGAGGATGGGGGAGAGGGAGGAGGGAGAGAGAGAGGATGGGGAAAGGGAGGGGAGAGGATGGGGAGAGAATGGGGCGAGGGAGGGGAGAGAATGGGGCGATGGAGGGGAGCGGAGAGAGAAGAGAGAGAGGAATGGGAGAGAGGAGGAGAGAGAAAGGATGGGGAGAGGTACGAGAGAGAGGGTGGGGTGAAATGGAGGAGAAAAAGGATGGGAAGGGAGAGAAGAGAGAGGATGGGGGAGAAGGAGGAGAAAGAGGATGGGGAGAGGGAGGAGAAAGAGGATCAGGGAGAGGGAGGAGAGAGGGAATGGGGGGAGAGGGACGAGAGACAGGGGATGGGGGAGAGAGAGGATGGGGGAGAGGGAGGTGAGAGAGTGTATAGGGGAGAGGGAAGAGAAAGAGGATGGCAGAGAGAGAGGATGGGAGAAGGAGGAGAAAGAGGATGGGGAGAGGGAGGAGAGATAGGAGAGAGGGAATGGGGAGAGGGAGAAGAGTGGGAATGGGGGATTGGGAGGAGAGAGAGGATGGGGAGAGGGAGAAAATAGAGAGGATGTAGGGAGAGGGAGGTGAAAGAGGATGGGGAGAGTGAGGGAGGAGAGATAAGATTGGGGAGGGAGGAGAGGAGGAATGGGGTAAGAGGGAGGAGAGAGGGAATAAGGGGAGAGAGTCAGGCTACAGTCGCTGGAAAAATCAAATTGAGATAACTTCCAGCGTTAGGGTGCTGTGTCTGTGTAAGCTGGCTGTGGACATACAGATAGAATTATGATGGATGCTAGGAACTTCTATACTACAAACAAGAGCTTTATTCACATCTGTTGATATGCTCCCCATATAACAGATAGACTTTACTTCAGACATTAACTGGTGTCAAACAATCTGGTTACTCTGTGCTTCTTCCCCTGGTAGCTCTCACTCCTAGGATGGGGCGGTATGTAGGCTTGAATCCCTTACTTCTAGTTAGATTGGTAATCTCCTGCCTAGCTTCCACATTGCCTTATCTCAGGTGGACCCTTGTTGGGGGACACACTATTCCCTGGGATCCCTATCCCATTTTGGTGTACGGCATTTTCACTCTAAAGCTATAGGATCGGGAGTTTACTAAGGGCCTGCTAGTGGGGCTGATCCAATTATGCTCTGAAGCTATTACTCCTGTTGAGCACCTGCTTACTCCTCTTCCTGCATGAGAACAATCATGGGCCATTACTACGGTCACCAACTTTATTGGGCACATCCTAAATACAGATAACTATATACAGGACTCATAATGAGGCTTCAGTTTGAACTCTGAGGAACCTGTTTCTAGAATATTGGGTTGAGCTGTATATACCCTTCTATCTCCTTATTGTGACATCACTGGTCACAAGACATACAGTACAAAGGAGTGGCTATCCCTTTCTGCATAGTCATCTTTCATGACATTATGGGGAGGGGAGTAACCTGAGTGATCCCACAGTTAACCCATTAAGGCTGTTAACCCCTTATACTAACTTGTAGTCTCCAAATGAGGGCTACATATAGATCTCCCATTAGTTTATTTTAAAGCAGCAATCCCACCCAAACGTATATTGTTTTTTAATCATTATTGAAACCGAGGCGTCCTCTGGAGTTCAAACTTTTAGCTGCCAGTATACTTCCTGTTTTTTTTTTATAGATGGTGCTGGCGGTCATTCAATAGGGAGCTGCAACAGCATTCATTTCGGCATCCTATTGGCCCTTAATATTTCAAACGCTTTTCAGGGATGGAAATATCCGATGGGGGAGCTGTATTGGAGAGCAGGTAGAAGCGAGGGGTAGTGGAGTAAGAAGCGAGGCGGAGAGCTTCCTGACCATTCCTGCTTTCAATTATGACAGTGTCAGGGGAAGCAGTGTCAGTGTGCTATGTGTCAGTGTGTGTCATTTACCCAGGTGTTCATGTTGGAGCATACCCTCGGGGGTGCAGTGTTCAGAGGGGGATTATTACTTAACAACTGAATTTGATGTATGTGAGGTTCTGTTTGACAAAAAGCCAACAGAGGTACAAAACGCATTCGACGTCTCACCTCCGTTGCCATGTGTGTTAAATAAATATATTTTTATTAGCATCTTCTTGCACTCCAGCTCTTCAATCATTTGCAGTACACAACAATTTTTGGATTTGATTTGTCACAGATACACACTGACACACATACCCTCTGACATACAAAGCCTCCTGGGGGAGGTGGGAGCCAGAACAGCCACACACCCTCCTCCTGCTGTTTTTTGGCTCCTAAAAATTCTAGCTGGCTCCTATCTTTTCATATTTTGGGGGCCTTTCCTGGCTTATAACTCCTAAACGAAGCATCAGATTTTAAAAATGAAAACAGCGCTGGAAAGGCAAGAATGGATATTTTAATGTAAGTAAGAAATTAAATGTGATCAATATGAACTGCTGGTTTAACACAAACCAGGAACTGTAAAGCAGCTGACTTATTCTCAAGAATAAGCATTTAAACCTACAAAGTCTATAATATAAGAGGAAACAGCACCCACTTTAAAAGTTGGGAAATGTCAACATATTCACAAGTAGATACAGTATGTGCAGAATAAAAAGGAAACAAAGTCATCACTGAAGGCACAGAAAACAGCCGTTAATAGACATCAACAACAGATATTGAAGTCCAGAAGGTTGGACTGCACAGACTCTACAACTAGTACTCTGCAACTACAGTATTATTGTCATCAGAGTATTTGTTTAATGAACCAGTAGGGAAGCATTGGTATCCCTAAAAATGAAATTAAATGTAACTAACTCACCAGATTGTCTAAAATGTTCAAGCATTAATTGGTCTCCAGACTACATTTGTCTCTCACGGATGGATTTTGTGTTCCTCCCCATGCCTCGCAGCTTTCACTGCTTGTTAATTAGCCTTTTTAATCCCCTTTACCCAACCAAAAGCAGGCCTGAGCAGTGCCAGCTCTATAAATAGATGGTCACTTAGACTAGGTCAAACCAGATCAATTGACAAAAGCATCTTTAAATCAGTCAATGTGAAATAAAAATGAAGCAAAATCCCAGCTTTTATACACCACTGGCTTTTAAACTAATTAAAATGCACAGGGCCTTACTCCTATTACAGGCCTGCTGTTCTTCTGTATACTAAGAAGCTAACAAAATGTGCTGAAAGCTGTGAACTGAACAATTGCTGAAATGTAGAGTTACTAAAAGAAACTGTTTAAATATTCTTCCCTCCTTCAAATGGAAGGTCCCACCTAAGAGAAAAAGGTAAACTTATTTCTCATGTTACCATTATCTTCAGCTATAGTGCAGTGCATATTACATCTGAAATCAGCTGCTTTAACTCTGGGAACGTTTTATTCTTTAAGAAAAAAAGAAAAAAAAGCTTTATATGTTATCTTGGGTTTTTTTTTCCTCTTTCAACTCTTTTTTTTTTTTTAAACTGTATTGTTGAAACACTTCTGTGTTCATTCGGTGGTTTCTAGCCCCAGAGGCTACCAGGAGTCCTTTATTTTGACATGTTCTATAAAAGACTTTGGAAAACTAGTACAATAAACAGAAAGCTTAAGGTTGAAAAGTGGGAGTTTTAAATCATGCCCTAATAAAATGCACCCTGCAAGAAGAGCCGTGTGTTTGTCCAAAAGCGGAATTCATTCAACTTTACAAAAAGAAGAATATACCTTCTGATACTACTTTATATTAGGAGATTAGATCTTACTTACACAATGACTGCAATGTGTCTATTATTAAATATCATGCAAAGCCTGTGATTTCTTCCATTATTAAAAGTTGCCGGATAAAACAAACATCCTTTAAGCAAACTACACTATTTGAATTTCAAAATGATAATGTTTAAATAATTAAAGCATAAGCCCTTCTTTTTGGAAGTTGCATACATAATTATCTGATACATGATATACAGTATGGACACCTATGGCTTTAATTATCATTTATTATTAAAACATGAATAAAATTATGACGTTTAGTTTGTTCTTTGCCAAGACTGTAATCCATATGGTAAACTTAATTACGTCTGTGGTTGCAGACTAAACAATAAAAAAAAGGAAAATATCACTAATGGTTTAAAAACAAAATACTAACTATTAGATATTTTCATGTTTTCTTGATGCACTGCTGGTAAGCAGTGGACACTAATGATACAATTTAAAATGTGTTCTACATGTTTATTTTTTATGTCTGTCCCTTAATCATTGTCTTTGGTTACAATTTAACGCAAACATTAAACATTACTTAACTCTGCCTTTTCAATGTATTACTAATAAACTGCAGTGTATAGAATTTACAGAGAACATTAAACCATCTCAGAAAGAGTTTAACAATTGTTACCTCTGCTTTTGTTGTTACCAGTCACCCTTGACGTGGTATAAAAGAATGGAATTTACATATTAAGTTTCCCAGTGGTATAGAAATGCTTTTATTCAAGCCCTTGTTTAAAGATGCCATTAAAGGATAGCTCCCCAAACCCAAGGTAGTCTCTTTTCTAGCAGAGAATGTTGTTGATGCCAGCCTAGGAAAGACCTAACGGACAGCAAGTATTGGGAACAAGGATGCTGACAGCTGGCAGTGGGTGCTGGCAGAGGACACTGGTTGCATGTAGAGGGCAGAGCGAGGGTGTAGACATTGTAGAAACGAGTCCTGCCAAGTGGCAATAGGTGCTGGCAATGGGAAGTGAGTGCTGGCTTGAGATAAAGGGGACTGGTAGCATCAGGAGGCTAATGAGAGATATATTGTGAAAACAGATGGAAAGGAGATATCAGGGGAATATAGTGATGAGAATAGGGTGAGAGAGGATTGGGGGAAATATGTAGAAAATGGGGTGAGATGTTGTTAAAGATATGGAGAAAACAAAAGATGTACATGATATTGAGCAAACCAAGTACTCTTCCCTAAAGTAGAGACTGCTAATTATTTTACTCATCCCCCATGATGAGAGCAGGATGTTTTGATCTTTACTACTGTTCAGTGAAGCAAAACTACAAATGTATTTGTTTAAAAAAAAAAAAATACAAATGAAGAAATTTGAATGCCACATTTCCAAGTGATCTGCTTTTGAACTTGTGAAAGCATCTTCCTTCTAAAAAAAAAAGTAACCACAACAATGTAAGCAAGCAGCATCTGCGTAAAATAGACACAAATCTAGTACTGATCAGTAATAACAAATAGTGTGATTGGTATGGAAATTATCGAGTTATTTGTGTTATGCAAGCACTCCCTCACATTCAAAGTCTGCAGCAAGGGCTTGATCACTGTCTCGGGAGTCGGGACACTCATTCACATGCTGACTCATTTCAACACAGGTCACTTTATTTGAAAGGATGATTCAGCTTTCAATGATGGATGACCTGGTGACAAGAGAGCACAGCACAACCCTTTACTTCAATTCAAGAGACCTTCTTATAGGAATGTGTTTATGTCCCAGACACTGAGGCAATGAAGACTGGGCGTATTCCAGAGGCGATCTATTGAGGCTGAAAGGAAAATGAATGGTAAATGTGAACTGACTAGAAGTTACTGCGAGCCACAAACTGATATGTGCATGATAACCAACACCAACAAGGGTGCGTCATCAAGAAGGGAGTATACAATACTAAAAGAAGTCAGACACATGACCTTTTAAAAGCTTCAGTGGCACATCTGATTATCAACAGCTACGAGCTGTAACAAAATGGAGGTGCTTTTATGTTTGGTTAACCATTATTTTTGGTCAACCCTTTCCTGACAGCTACTAGGAAAGACAGTAACATTAACCACATTCCCTTCAGCATTCGAGAAGATAAAGCAGCAATGGCCGTCCCCCTGACCAGGAGCTAGAAGAGTTTAACTTATATAATTCTAGAGTATCTTGCACCCTGAGCATGCCCTGCTCTTTTTTTATGATTTTATTTTAAAATAATTGATTTCTTCATCTCTATTATGACCTCCCGAACACTTAATATTTGAACTGATCATATCTCCTGAATGAAGCATTGGATTTTAGACATAAAAATATCCACTGAGCAGGGTTGCCACTTTTGTCTGAAGGCCAACTCAGGTTTTTTTTTTTTTTAAATAAAGCACTTACCTCTGGCGTCCTCCCGGTATCTTCCCCCTGCAACTCAATTCAATATGGCTGCGCAGCACCAAATTACGCCACATTGCCATGACATTGGGACACTATGTAGCATCACAATGTCACGCGGCGTCAAGTTGCCATAACAACGTGCCGCCACATGACATTGTCACGCAGCGTCCCATTGGCATGGTAATGGGGCATCATTTGCCGCCACAGCCATATTGGCAGTATTTGCAGGGGGAAGTTGCCGGGAGATGTTGCCACCGCCACCGACCGCCCGCGGTTGCCACCACCCGGAGGTTTACCTGGAAAACCCGTAGCCTGGAGATACATGGCCAAAACTCATAGTCTCCGGGTGAAACCCGGAGTGGTGGCAAGCCTGACCCTGAGTGATGTCTGTTTTTCCAACCATTCCCTCATGTCCTGGAGTTTGCACAGACAAAACCCCCCTCCCTCCCCCTCCACGTATTGTTATCGGCTCTCTGGCAATAGCAGGGTGGGTGAAGGAAAAATAAAACCCTTGATTAACAATAAGTACAAATTGTAATACATTTTAAAAGAAATAAAAAAAGTAAAATCGTTGCTTTTATTATGGTTTAGTTTGTTTAACCCTGTGGGTAATGGAAAGTTTGCGGCAATCTGTGCCGTGTACCATCCGGCTTTCAAGTCGTGTGATCACTAATTTAATGATCGCAATCTTCCCTGATACCAGTAACGAAAAAGGAGGTCCTCCCAAGAGCGGAGTTGGTGATCTCCACTTCAAACAAGCAAAGCCTCAATGCCCCCAGGGTGCCACTTAATATGAAGTTGCCCAATGTCATAGGGCACTCAAAGGGATAAGGAAGCCAATTAGATTGTTCAATTCCTTACAAAACATTGTTTTATGGACGGCTACATGTTTATTGTGTTATTTGCAGAGCAGAGGCTGTCGGGCATTATATTCCATACGTAACACACACACTTTTAATGATAAAATAGTAATTAGACATAGGTAAGAAGGTATTACATGACAGAGCCATTGTAAATGACTGTTATTATGATAGCTAATTTAACTGTGAATAAGGCCCATATTTACAAAGCATAGCCCTGCTTAATAAATGAGGCACATATTTACTAAACTATACTATTCCATTAGACACCTTCTTGTGACCATTCACCACATGGTACATATGGATTTGAATCTTTTTGCCTCTTTGACTCTGCAGAACTATATTGCTTTCTTTTTATTCTACTGGTGGCATCATGTTTAAGATCACTTTTGAACTTAAGGAGATTTTTTTCACTTAGGCCATGCTTGCTAATGAAGACGTTAATCCAGGTGGTTTTGCAGACTTTATGTCCTTAATCCTCCACACCGCCTTGTCATCTTTTGTTAGAAACGCATTACTAAGTAGGTAAGGGGAAATAAAAAAAAAAACATGCACATTCCTGTCTTAACTTCCTGATTAGATCTACCAAAATATATTAGGAAAATATTTGAGGTCTTAGAAGACATTAAGAAGCATTAATTCACAAAGTACAGATGTGGAGAAGAAAGCCATCACAGCATGCAGTTAGGCACATCTGCATTTGCTGGAGCCTCGTATTTGAGCCACGGGCCAGTTTGTATGTAACCCTGAAAAAGTAAATTACTTTGTGTTTCAGATACGAAGAATTGGGCTGTAAATGGGACATTTACATCTACATTGTTCTACTGTGCACATTTCTGAGTTTTTGCATACCGGCTAAAGTTTTCTCCAACATTTACACTCCCATGTGATATTCATTAAGAATAATATAATATATGGAAGAAAAAAAGAGCCACTAAGTGTGCATGCCGTTTTCAGGGCAAAAGTGCTTTGTTTGTGAGATATGACACGATTTGGCTCATTCCACAAGTTTAATTGGTGTTACTGCACAAGTCTGAAACATCACCATCCCATTACTGCACACCAATGTATATTAAAGTATAATACAACTCCAACTTAATTTAAGTGCTGGAGGCAATCTTGAATTCATACAAATGTGCTGCTAAATCTTCTACTCTGGTCTCCCAAAGCAGTGTTTAACCGAAGCATTTATAATTTATAATCATTTAACCAATAACATCTGTATCTCCAGATTTGAAGGTAGAGTTGTGTATTTCCTGTTCCTTTGGAAGCACAGCCTTGTTTGTAAATAGTTAAGTGGATAAGCATGCTCTTTTGTTGTTTCTCCCTGACCTTGGCAAATAAAATCTACTCATCTATCCACAGTCTCTATAAAACGGCCTCTAAAATTTATCTTCTACCTGGGATCAATATCTTTGTATACAAGTGAAACCCGTTCCACCCAGTGGTAAATTATTCCCATTCTTTTTTAGTTGTGAAAAGAACAATGAAGATGCAATACTTTGACATCAACTGTCTAAATTAGAGAATGATTAATATGTATAATCATGACCATTTGGTTGCACACACAAATAAAAGTCATTAATATCTGCCTCTTCTAAGACTATGCATACCTACTTATATGTCAGATATGACAGCTAATATGAAGCAGACATTTTAAAACTAGCTGGTTCAAAGCAGAGAGCTCTAGAAGTTGTGTTGTGGTCTTGGAGAATACTATAGAAGTGTAGGCTGTTATTCTTGTTATTATACCATTATTCATTTATACTGCTAGGTCCCATATTCCTAAAGTAAGGGCCTAAGCACAGTGGTTTCCAAACTTTTTTTGGTTAAGGTACACTAAGTGAAATTCTAAAGAACCACATACCCGCTCTAAAAGCAACTCTGTGATCAGATGCATAGTAAGTTCTTCTGTATTTGATACAATTTTCAAATTACCAGAAAATTGCATGGAAACCTTTAGGGATGCCCGGGGAACCCAAGGGTTCCTAGGAACCACAGCTGAAAAACACTGGCCTAGCAACTCAGAGAAGTCTACGTAGTGTTTATTCAGTAAAGGATATTGCAACCTGGAACAATTCAAGGTTTAAATGGCCCATTTACTGGATTTGTTACTAGCCCTCTGGGCAGAAAATGGTGTGACATTTTACTCAGTTCTATTTTATGTGAATTGTTTGCCTCCTAATATAACGTTTACATTATATTAAATCCAAGAGGAGAGGCTCGAGGCAACTCTTTCACTACATGCAACACCTGTCAACCATTTTCATAAATAAATGGAAATAAATATAAAGACAGTAAAAATGTTAGAATTAGTAGCCTGCCCTGATCAATTCAAGGAAGCGATCATATTGCAAACTTGTCCATGTGATTATGTGCATTACTTTTGTCAATTTCAGCATTTTCTTTGTGTAACCAAGCTAAACACCCTTATAATAAGCTATGTAGATATAAAATATAGAAAGGAGTTCTGGTTCTCAATGTAAAATTATTTTCATGCTTTTTAAATATTTTTCCATATGCACAAAATCTGTGCTTTCCATTGTTTAAATAATATAGAACAATAGGAAATAACAAAACAACAGTGTAATTATGTGCTTACAACACAAGACAAAAAAAGACCCAATGCTACATTCAACATGACAAATTATTAAGTTAAATACTATCTGTTATTATTCTTATAAGTAAGGGTCATTAGTCACTAACCAGTAGCACTCCCATTGAGATATATATATATATATATATATATATATATATATATATATATATATATATATATATATATAAATATATATATATATATATATATATATATCTATCTATATATATATATATATATATATATATATATATATATATATATATATATATATATATATATATACACTGAGTTAAGTTATGGTGAGTAAAAAAAGTGACAAAAACCCTCCACAGGAAAGCAAATATGCTTAAGCTTGCTGCATGGTCACAGCTTTGAGCACAGCCTATCCCATAGCCTCATTGCATACCCAGTTTAAATCAACCCCACACTGATGAGACCCATCAAGGTCGAAACAGCTGTCTGTGGGTGGTTTTCTGGGTATGCATCTTAACCCTGGTTGTGCTCAAAGCTGTGACCATGCAGCAAGCTTAAGCCTATAGGGAACATGTTAAAAATGGTTTTTGAGGCAAAAAGTGACACTGTGTGCTCATTTGCATGTCATTTCCCAGAATCCCTTGCTGCAGTGGAAGTGCTGTATGCTGGGTGATGATGGGGAAAGGTGGGGTTGCAGACCTGCCTAAGACATGCAGATGAGCATACAGTTGTATTTGCATATTTGCTTTCCTGTGGAGGGTTTTTGTCACTTTTTTTACTCACCATAACTTAACTCAGTATTATGGTATAGCCTATCCCATAGCCTCTTTGCATACCCAGTTAAAATCAACCCCACACTGATGAGACCCATCAAGGTCGAAACAGCTGTCTGTGGGTGGTTTTCTGAGTATGCACCTTAACCCTGGCTGTGCTCAAAGCTGTGACCATGCAGCAAGCTTAAGCCTATAGGGAACCATGTTAAAAATAGTTTTTGAGGCAAAAAGTGACACTGTGTGCTCATTTGCATGTCATTTCCCAGAATCCCTTCCTGCAGTGGAAGTGCTGTATGCTGGGTGATGATGGGGAAAGGCGGGGTTGCAGACCTGCCTAAGACATGCAGATGAGCATACAGTTGTATTTGTATATATATATATATATATATATATATATATATATATATATATATATATATATATATATATATATGTGTGTAGCGGGTGTACCCCTGGTGTACGGCACTACTGGTACTGCATTCACCTGTGAGGCTAACCTGAGCCCTGAGCCTCCGCCACTGGGAGCCTGGGGTGTACTTACACTCGGTGCAGCGCCTCCAATGATGAGGGATCCCAACGTGGTGGGAGTGCTCCCTTATCAGAACCCACATATACACCACACAGGATTGGATTAACAGCATTTACTGATCAGCATAATAATTATTCTCAACACATAACCAACATAGCATTTCTTTGCAAACACAGCATTTATATCATATCACAAATAGAACTGAATGTGCGATTAGAATCAGTCCTATAACACTTAAGTCTCTGATGTACCCCGGTGCCAGGGCACTTAACTTCTTAGTGTCCACCAGCTATAGATTAGAGTGTGTGTGAGGGACAGCGCTTCCCTGTTTTGGGGCCCGTTGGTGCACTTTAATATAATATCTTCCTGGTTATGGTCCTAACCAGGAGAATCCTTGATGAGTCTGTAATATCGCAACGTGATCCCATGCAGCACTGCACTGCTCTCTGCAGAAATGAATGCACACGCTGACTCCACAGGGGAGGGATTCCCAGCCGGATTATCCCTTTGCAAACAGTCTCTGTTATGAAGTCAGAGTCTCTCCCAGCTACACGCTGTACTGACAGTCAGGCACTGTCCTGCAACATCTTTTTCACTAGGAGTACAGTGAAGGAGTCCCTGTCTTAAGGCAGTTCCCTACACAATACAGTTACTTCTCTACAGTGACTCAGGGAACTAACTGGGCCCTGGGGATTTACTTCTGGCCTAATCCCTGGAGCACTGCTCCTTGGATCTAACCTGCAGCTTTAGGCTCCTGGTCTTACTGACTGCTTCCTGTTCCAGCATGCAGTAGTCTTTCCTGCTATTCCAGCAGAATCCTGCAGCCCTACTGGCTCCCTGGTGTCAGGTGGTGTCACTGCCCCGGAGCATCATGGGGCTTTTAGTTGTATCTGCAGCCTTTAACATAGGGAGCCTCTTGCTCTCCCTCTAATGGCTGCCGCTCTGCAGCTTGCACTCGTGCGCCCCCTGAAATGGTCGCCGTAGAGTTGCCATGCTCATGCGCAACCTCTCAGCACTCAGGCAGCTCCTCACCACTTCCGCGCATGCGCAACTCTTGCCGCGCGTGTGCGCGCGCGCATACACCAACATGGCGGTGCCCTGTGGAGGGAACCGCCATCGACTCCGTCACCCTGCCGCACATCTCTGATGGTAAGGAGAGGGGGAGGGGGGGAGAAACCAGGAGCACATTTCTTAGACAGGTCTGCACCCCTACCTTTCAACCATTATCACCTAGCATACAGTGCTCCCACTACAGCAAGGGATTCTGGGAAATGACATGCAAATGAGCACACAATGTGTCACCTTTTGCCTGGAATATCCATACACATGGAGCCCATTTAAGCAGATGCATCGTTTGTGCTCATTTGCATGTCATTTTCCAGAATACCTTGCTGCAGTGGGAGCACTGTATGCTAGATGATAATGGTTGAAAGGCAGGGGTGCAGACCTGTCTAAGACATGTGAATGTGCTCAAAATACACACCGACACACACACACACACACACACACCTAAATAATGTGTGGTGAAAACCTACCCATGTCTTAAATTGCAAATCCAGTACAATCAACCTCACACTAATGAGACCCAAAAGGTCGAATTAGCTGCCTGTGAGTGGGTAACTGGCTTTGCATCTGATCCCAGGCTGTGCTTAAAACAGTGAGCATTGTTTTAAGGGTTCCATGTAATAATGGATTTAAGACAAAAATCTGGCACTGTGCTCATTTGCATGTAATTTCCCAGAATCCTTTGCTGCAACTGTATGCTAGGTGATGCTAGGTGAAGCACTGTATGCTAGGTGATAATGGTGAAAAGAAGGGTTGCAGACCTGTCTAAGACGTGCTCACAAGTAATATTTTTATTTGCTATGTGCTATACGGTGGAGGGTTTTCAGTCAACTTTTATTTATATATAGTGTAGTGGGTTTGTGTTTTGCGCTTGCAGGGACTGTGTTTGTATAATTATGTGTTTAGATTTTCTCTCACACACATCAAATAGCATAGGTAATATGGAGGAGGGTGGGGGGGGGGGGAGATGGGGTTCAGGTACTGGTTGGATCACTCTCGGCTCTTTCTCCTCCTTCCCTCGGCTGCTGTATCACATGGTAATGCTGCTTCCTCTCCTGTAGCCACATACATTCCCGGGCGGTAGTAATCATAGCTCGTGGGAAGAGCATCACGCGAAGACGCTCCACCAACCAAATCATTGGTGGCAAATGTGTTCGTTTTATGGTTTTTAACCGTAAACCCCCACTAATTTGTCGGTGGTGTTCCATAGGGTGTTTTCGTACTTATTTTTTTCATTGAAAACTGGAATCCCTAAATATATATATAATCTTATTGACTTAATACAGAAAGAAAATGACTCATTGTGAAATGTGATACATCTTTCAAGATGTTATAATAAAAAAGAGATCTGTAACCTGTTTTCCCCTTAGCTCAAGTAATACATAAAAAGATGACTAGAGGGGAGTAGCTAATAGCTTACAGTATACATGTTTTTTAAACCTCACAGGGTTGCTATTTCAGTAATTGAATGCTCCAGTGATTTGCTTGTCCAATACAAGGTATCATGCAACCAACATACTACCTGCATTTTCTGTTTTTTTTAATATTTTTCCTTTTAATATTTTTCACAAGACGCTCTTATGTAAGCTGATTGAACCTTGAACACGAGTATAATAATTGTATAATTGTTAGTTGAGTGCTTACAGGGAAGAAAGGGTTCAGCTTCTGGCTGAATGGATGACATGACAAGCTTATGAAATAAAGCAAATAAAGAAGGCAAATAATAGTAATCTTTTCCTGTGACACTTTTATACTTAATCACAGAGACAATGTATGCACTTTTAACCCACTCAAACAAAAAATCCTGCTCAAACCTGTTTAGCCTTATATAATATACTTCTAACATACCACTCAACATGTTGTTGTTGTTTGCAGGGGTGGAGGGGGTTTATATATATATAAACTACAAAGACAATTCCACACAAGAAATGAAATCAAAGCAGTTTAAAATATACAGCATATTTATTTTACATTTACTCCTTAGAAAGAATGTAATATGTTTATGAGAAATATTATTTTCTGGCAGTCAATAAAAGGCAAACTAGTAGAAAAAAATGATAGCTCCTAAAAATTATCCACCCCCCACCCCGTCGGTGGCTCTGTATGTAGGGGTGCCAGGTGGCTTCTCCAAAAATACAGGACACGGTGGTGAAAGGTGCTACGTGCTCAAGACACACACACACCGCTCTCACTTCTTTCTACTCCATACTGTTTCCTCCTCTCCTTTGCTCCACCACCAGGTCCCTGACACCTCCTTGTGATTGCTACATTACCCAGCAGCAGCCAGTCAGGATGAAGCTGCCCAGCTCCCTAGCAACCGCCCTGCACCCTCCCCACTAAGGGAAATCCCGCGGCCCCCCATGTCGGTTAGGTCACTACTGTATGTCCAGAGAGGTAATACCGGACACATACAGGTTCAGTATTACCTTAATTCTTTTACTGGATGGTGTCCAAATACAGAAAAGTTCAGTTCAATACTGTACACATGGCAACTCTGTATTAAATATGTCCAAGTGCGTGTGTGCCACTGTGTATCTGTGACACACACTGACACTCACACAAACCCTCACATTAACACTCACTATCATACACAGATTCACTCTGATACACTCACTCACTTACTCATACACACACAAACACATACACAGTGGCACTTCTCCCATGTCCCTTATTGAGAGGAAGGGCGGACACAGTGCCTCTCTCCCTCCCTCAGCAGTTGTGCACCTCTAGCATCTTCTCTCCCGGCACTACACAATAAGCGGTGCAGCACTGTCAGTCGTCACCCAATCCTGGTTTCATGTCGTGCTAGCAAAGCAGGATCGAGCATGCTGTGACCGGCTGCGGCAGTGACTTACAGGTCACTCTGCATCGCAAAACACAGATGCCAAGGACTACATTTTAGGCGCCCTGGCAATTTTCATACCTGTTAAAGAGCATAAAAAGGCTTGTAAACTAGTCATGTAACCCCCCGTCCCCGTCCCCTCCTTGTGGGTTTACTAGTATACTACAATGAGTTAATGGTAATGCAGGCAATGCTATTCTCCACCCTGTGGTGACACAGAGCTAGTGTGTCCTACGAGGTATAAAGGAGGAAGCAGAGAGTTCTGGGAGTGAGGTTCCTATGTGGCAGAAAGAGAGGAGCCTCGGGGAGTAGAGGTAGGGGATAGATTCCCTAAATTATTGTATAGGTCAGGCCCCCCTTTTATTGTGTTGCAGTTAAGGATAGTGCCCCATCAGTTAGGATCCCATAGTATGGCCATATTAAAAGACTATGTCCAAGTAATGAGAATGCCGACATGCCTCAGTGAGCAAAGCAGAAAAGCCACCAGGATGTCTGGGGATCAGCATACAAGCGGATCCCCATCCACAGTATTCAGTAACCCCTGAGGAAGTGGTAGTTCCATAACAGGGCAGGAAAGTAACAGTAAAATTACACATAATAGGCCAGGATCTAGCAGGGGCCCTCAGTAAAAGGGATCTCCAAGATGGTATTATAAAGGGGGGCCAATCACAGTATGAAGCAACTACTATATGAAGTAAATGTGCCTCCCACGAGTATTAAGAGTGGGCACTCAAGCAAGGAAGACAAGTATCAAGAGTGATAGTGGTATGGATGAAATGAAGTAAAACCATGTCAATCTACATGTACCAGTGATCCGCAAAATTCCTAAGCATGGGAATACAAATAAAGATTGAAGTTGTATTATAAAAACTTCTGGCGTCCATCATTTCCACCGCTCAGCCGACCACAGACAGCACCGAGACAAGGTAAAGCATTGCTGATGTCACAAATGCAACTACATCGATGTAGTGGGAGGAGAAATATCGAAGTTAAGAGATATGATGCTCTGGACATAACCGTGGCTCCATGACATGATGTCCTGGCACGATGGTCAGCACTGAGATGCCGGAAGAGACAGAACAGAAGGTAAAGGAAAGGAAATCTAGTTGATGATGTCCAGTAGGCGAGAGGAAGCAGTAATATGCATGATTATTATCTTTTATCGTTGTGGTGCCAATATATTCCACAGCACAATGTGGGAGGGAGGACAATAACATTGTATGACAAAAGAGAACATAAATGTTAAGACAAACTGAGACAATAGGAAGGAAGTCGCTGCCCAAAGGAGCTTAATTATTGAGACAAAAATAAGAGCTAAGAAAAAAGGAGAGAGATTTTAGGCAGAAACTATAAAGAAACTATGATGGTAGGACATTAAACTGTCATAGGCACGCATGGAGGATTTGTGACCCATATCAGTACCTCATGTTGGTGCAGTTGCTACAGTAAGAGAAAGTACTGTAGTTGTGCCCACCTGTCCTTTATGACTTTTATTCCATGTATGATTGCTGTTGGAGAAGGATTTAGTGCATTGGTGACCAATACTCTAATGTAGTGGTGCTTAACTCCAATCATCTAGCCCCACCAACAGGTCTGGATTTCATTATATCCCCAGCTTCAGCACAGGTGGCTCAATTCAGCACAGGTGGCTGATTGAGCCATCTGTGCTGAAGCATGGACTGATTGAGTCACCTTAGCTGAAGCAGGGACTGATTCAGTCACCTTAGCTGAAGCAGGGATATCCTGAAAACCTGACCTTTTGGGAGCGAGGGGGGGGACTGAGGATTGGATTTGAGCACCCCTGCTCTTGTGGCTACTTTCCCCCGGTAAAGATTCAGATTGCTGCCTTTTATTCTGCCTATTCTATTCAGTTCTCTTTCTTTGTTTATTGTGAAGCGATTTTTATTTCCATTGAAACGCATGCTAAGAACACTGAATGTTTGAACTTCTCTTCTGCAAAGGTGTAAAACAGTCATTACTAGCTTTAAAACCTATTAACTTTGAAATCAGCTTTAGAATGCAAATCCCAATGGCAGACATAACATACTTAATAGTTAATAATTACGAGAAAACAAAAGACCAGAAAAAAGGTCAGTTTAACAATGCGAAATGTAAATGAACAGCTGTCAGTACTTGTAATTTATTATAAAACAAGCAAATTCTCACATTTTCTTTCATGCGCCATGCACGCTTTGTGCGCTAAACAAGGGCAGAAAACAAGAGATTCTTTGTTTGCACACACTAACTCAAATACTGTATGTAAAAGTCACCCAGCCAAGTGTCAGTATAATCTCACCTTTAAACTTTTATACATTTGAAACAACACTGGCTTCGCTTCAACTAAGGCTGAGTGCACACAGCGACAGATTTAATCACCCCTTACTCTTTTAGATCTCAGAAGGTGCAGTAGTTTTTTGCTAGAGATTTATTTAACACTTTAATTCTCAAAGTGAGGTGTGAGGGTGATCCGACGTCCTGGTTTAGCCAGGACAGTCCCTTTTTTTTTGCCGGTTTGTCCCAGGTCCCGACATTTCTGCCCACGTGTTCCGGTTTTTCTGTGCTCTTGCCAGCCACGGATACGCACGTGCGACCGGCAAGCACCGATCGCGCATGCGCACACGTGGTTGGCAAGTGCCAATCGCTCATGCGCATAAGTGGCCGTTAAACACCGATCGTGCATGTGGAGCTTGCCGTCCACACATGTGCAGCTACATATGTAGCAGATATCATTACCTTTGTTAACGTGGAATAGTGCAAGAAATAAAGCAGTTTCAATATATGTTTTTAGTGGCGCTTGTGGTCAAAATTGTGGTAATATGTGGTAAACTTATTACATTACGTTAACTGCTACATCTGTATAAAAGAAAATATCCAATTGATTTACATGCGATTTTCTTCCTTGATACATATGGTGCCTTATGTTTCCCCAGAATTGCACCACATTTGCCTTTATACATTGTCTCCAAATAGAACAAAAGGTATTAACTACTGTATGATATTTGTTGCTTGGCAAGTCAGAGCTGGACATCCACTCTACTCAAACTGAATACATGTTAAGAAAGACTATACATTAATAAGAAACAACATTATACTTTATTCAGCAACAAAAATTAAAATTCAAAAGTAAAGTAGATAAAGATGAACTGTTACAAAGAGAATTTTACCTCATAGCGGGAGGGCGCTACTCACACGTTGGAGGATACAGAAGTTGGGCCCGACTTCTGCGCAGGCCCGACTTCCAGCACCAACTGGCGGGGGCAGAGGGATTGGGGTGAGGACGCCCCACAGCTTTTGAGAGCTGGGGCCCGGCAACAAACAAAGGTACGGCAGCTGGATACAGAAGTTCGGCCCGACCACTGGCTTGGCCCAACTTCCAGCACTGACTAGCTGGTCCTGGGACAATTGTCCCAGCTCTCTTCCCCCCTGACGATGGCCCTGGTTCACTGTATTTCTTTGTCCTGATAAAGATTGTGCTTGATCTGTCATTGTTACTTGTTAACCATGCAGTCCACTTACCGAAATACATTATGAAAGCAGTAAATACAGGTACTGTATAAGCATAAAGAGATAGGATAATAAGCATAGACAGATGTACTATGAGTGCTCATTTGCATGTCATTACCCAGAGTCCCTGGCTGCAGTTTGCTGGCCATGCATTTCTTTGACCAAGGCTTTGCTCAGAGCTGTGTGAAACAGCAAGCATAAGCTGCAAGGGATTCATGTTTAAGTGCATAACAAACAAAAGGTGACGCACCACCATCGGGATTCACCAAGGCTTGATGGTCTGAAGGTCTGATGATTGATCCGGATCCGGCATTAACTGCGATTGACTTGAGTGCCAGTTACTGTCAGATTGGGTTGTGATTCCCTGCATAGAACCTTAGTAAAGCTGCCGAGGAGCTTATTTGTATGTCTTTACCCACTGTCTCTGGCTGCAGTGTGAGCATTGTGTGCTGTGTGATTTAGGGGTAAGGCAGGTTCGGGGGGCCTGTCTCAGGCCTCGGTCCCGCTGCGCTCGTTGGCGCGGGCGGCCATGTCGCGAGTTCCCCACCAGCAGGGGAATCCTCGCGAGCCGGTCCCGGTCCCCCCTGGCTGCACAGCTTACTACACGCTGTGGCGCATCAGCCGCTAGGAGACACAAGAGAATTGTAATCCCTAGCTTCGACGCGTCACATGGTGTGGCTGTGAGCCAATGGGGAGGGGAGGCTTCGGGAGGAGGATAGGCTTCGGGGAGCGGGGAGGAGTGTGGAGTGAAAGCAGGTGAGTGCCTGTCTGTGTGTGTGTCTGAGTGCGTGCGTGCCTGTCTGTGTGTGTATGTGTGTGCCTGAGTGCCTGCCTCTGTCTGTGTGTGTGTGTGTATGAGTGCGTGAGTGCCTGCCTGTGTGTGCGCGCGTGTGTGTGTATGAGTGCGTGAGTGCCTGCCTGCCTGCCTGTGTGTGTGTGTGTGTGTGTGTGTGTGTGTAAGTATGAGTGCCTGCGTGTGTGTGTTTAAACTTACCCTCAACAGCTCCAGCTCCAGCCCGAGTCCGTGGAGGCAGGGGGTTGGGAGAGTAGCGGGTCCCTCCGCTCAAGCCACGCCCCCCCTCCCTGTCAAGCCTCCCACTCCCGCCCACCTCCCGCTCAGGCTCCCGCTCCCTACAGACCGCATATCGCGGTCTGTGTATGTCAGCGCACCGCCTGTCTGCAGTGCGGGAGCGCTGACTCTGGGAGCGGGGCCTTAGCCTTAGGCCTCGGTCCCGCTGCGCTCGTTGGCGCGGGCGGCGGGTCGCGAGTTCCCCACCAGCAGGGGAATCCTCGCGAGCCGGTCCCGGTCCCCACTGGCTGCACAGAGCACTACACGCTGTAGCGCGTCAGCCGCTGGAGACACCAGAGAATGGTGTTTTCTAGCTTTGACGCGTGACGTGTGTGGCTGTGAGCCAATGGGGAGGGGAGGCTGCGGGAGGAGGAGAGGCTTCGGGGAGCGGGGAGGAGTGTGGAGTGAAAGCAGGTGAGTGCCTTTCTCTGTGTGTGTGTCTGAGTGCGTGCCTGTCTGTGTGTGTATGTGTCTGAGTGCGTGAGTGCCTGTCTGTGTGTGTGTGTGCCCGAGTGCCTGCCTCTGTCTGTGTGTGTGTGTGTGTATGAGTGCGTGAGTGCCTGCCTGTGTGTGCGCGCGCGTGTGTGTGTATGAGTGCGTGAGTGCCTGCCTGTGTGTGTGTGTGCGCGTGTGTGTGTGTGCGCGTGTATGAATGAGTGCCTGCGTGTGTGTGTTTAAACTTACCTTCCAGCTCCAGCCCGAGTCCGTGGAGGGAGGGGGGGGGGAGAGTAGCGGGTCCCTCCGCTCAAGCCACGCCCCCCCTCCCTGTCAAACCTCCCACCTCCCGCCCACCTCCCGATCAAACCTCCCACCTCCCGCCCACCTCCCGATCAAACCTCCCACCTCCCGCCCACCTCCAGCTCCGGCTCCCGCTCCCTACAGACCGCAGATCGCGGTCTGTGTATCTCAGCGCACCGCCTGTCAGCAGCGCAGGTGCGCTGACTCTGGGAGCGGGGCCTTAGCCTTAGACATGTCAATGTGCTCACAAGTGTTCTTTATCATTGCTGTGCCATTATGCTCAGAATGTAATTAGGATGAACAAGGCAGAGTGTATATTGGTAATAATGGATTAGCTAAGTGGGCTTACAACTTTAAATTGGAAAGAGGGACATTAAATTAAAACAGTTTGAACCATAATAATAATTTAACAATTGCAAATAAAACTGAACATGAAATGTATACTGCCAATAAGTAACAAATAAACAGCAAATACAGCATTTCTTGGTGGTCATATTTAATGAAATCCAAGTATTATTATTTTATAATGTAATCTGTCTCGAAAACTGAGAAGACATCATTCCAATGCAGTACAGATGTAGCTAGGGTTATTGTACCCGCTCCTAAAACAGAATATTGCATTAAAACAGAATATCTCCGATTTTCTATAGCAATTAATGCCAGTGATAATGCAAAATATATGATAGAATTTCCCACCATAATGTGTTAGCGCGTGCAATAAACCTGGCTACATCTGCATTTAATCAAAATAAAATGCAAATATCTGTTGTAGTGAAAAAGAGGAATGTAAAAGGGAAGCAATTAGAGCCACTAGTGACTGAGCTCATTAGAATTTCCCACTTCCACGGTCTGAAATATTATAAATTGATGTATTACTCAAATGCAGGAATTGGGAGAAGGGAACAGAGGAGCTTCCCATCACTCCCCTTATAAATTAACTAGACATGTGATAAAGAGGCTTCACTGACTACAAAGATCTCCTTCAAGGCAGATCATGTCAGAACTCGTTCAAAATAGCGACACCCATCACAACTTCAAATATTAAAACAACACCAAGTACTTCAAAATGAAGGAGGCCTATATTTCACTGGTCTGAATAGGAAGCGAGAGGTTATTTTGGTCTGCAAATTCAAATGTTTGAACTTTCAGTAGCAGTTATCATGTTACTGTTTTGTGTCTTGTTCTTATGCATTGTACAATTTTCTTTGACCCCCATTATATTCTGTTAGAGTCACTTCAAGCAAATCCGAAGAATTTGAAGAATTCTTTACATAGTAAGCTATGGCCCTTAAATAATAGCAAAAGCGAACTGCCCCTCTCTTCCTATTGATGAATATAAAGAGTGGAACAAGCTGCAACAGTTTTAAGAAACAAGAATGCCTATCATAAAAAACATAAAAAAAAATAAATAAGAGGTCACTAATGCCACATGGAGACTTCATCAATTCACACGTGGATACTAGCATAGACTAATCTTTGTTTGTAACACAAAACTGCAAGAGTGCTGTCAATTTGTATTAGTTTTGTGTATTTGCAAGTGTATGTCGGTTGAATACAAATGTACATTCAAAGCACGTGTGAAAAACAACATCTATCAATATTTAAAACATCACACAAAATGCACAATGGGCCTTACTCAATAAAGTGCAGTAGCACTTACCCTGCGCTACGCACAGACTTCAATGGGGCTTGTTGTGTGGTACCGCCACTTAGCCTGTATTGTACTTTATAGAATAAGTCTCCATGTCTTTAATTCTCATGAAAACTATGGATATTGATACTTTGTAGCTTTTGCTGTTACTTTGCTGTGGACTACGGCTGATCTGTCTGCATTGTTGCATGTATAATGCAGGAAAATATTTAGTGCCCTAAGAAAACCCGGGCAGCAGGCTTATTTCCATATGCAAAGTGTCACCTAGGGGAATGGCTCGGCATACCATATAACTGCTCTGTAGAAGAAGAGCTACCAGATAAATCTTTGCACTAATACTTCAGTTGTCCAGTCTCCCTTCAATATAAGATGCATTGTTGACAGACGTGACCATGGCAAAGCCACTTGACCTTCTACACAGCGGGAAGCAACTATGACAGCAGCCACACATTTGACTGACAGGAACAAAGATAAAGAGAAGTATCTCACTAACAAGTATAGCAATGTTGTTTTTACAACATTAAGATACATCTTAAAAGAGAAACATTGCCAGATATAGCTTACCAGACAATTTGCAACAACAATAAGCATGAGCATAGTACCGTATAACTGACATTCTTTATTGTAGACCTTTGTAGTTTCAGAATTTATGGCTATATGGTTGGAACTTCAAGAATGATGGGAAGACCTTACTAATTTAATGACTGCAAAATAGTCAATAATAGTAGTAATAAATAATAGTAAGTATGAAACATATTTTTAAGTGGACAAAAACATTTAGCAGATTATATATAATTACATCTCATCAATTCGAAAAAATACTTGTGCAACACAGATTTCATGTATCTACTGGATAACACCTTGTGGCTATTGTGGTTATTGTGACTGCCAATCTAAAGTAGGGGGAGGGCAGATACAGCCTTTTGATCTCAGTAGGATGTCAGTTTTATTGACGAAGAGGAAGCAGACTCTTACTACTTACTGCTAGGTCAACAAGATATTTCTGCTCTGTCATGAACAAGGAACCATAAAATGAGTTGTTCTCATAGTTTCCCTGCATTCAACCTCTTTGACCTAAAGGTAGTAAAGTTTACTGTGTAAATTTGTGTTGTATATTGATTATACAGATTTCAATCCTTGTTACTGATACATTATTGCATTACTGATTGTTTACTTAATAAGGCTCCTAGATGTCCAGACAAAGTTATTGTTCCAGACTTCCAGGAAGTACGTAAACATGTTTCTAACCTCACATCTAGCTTTATTATGCAATTTATCATCATTGGCACTGTAACTATAAAACCTGACTAACCTCTTCACACACAATTGCTATTCTGTTCCTAGAACAACTTTACTCACCTTTTCCTTAGTCTGTAACGAACCCCCCTCTGTGAATCCAAATGCCTACACCCTCACTAACACCATCCTTTGATACCTTGCCTGACTGCATTCATGTTATTATTTCAGAGGTTCTCACATTTGTACCCCTCCTGAAAATGAACCCCTATTTAGTATTTGGCTTACAATGCAGTGTAACCAACATTAGGGGGTTGTCCCAATTAAATACAAGGATTCCACTTTTATTCATTAGATTTTAGATGCAGGGAAAAACTGCCTTCTTTCTCTTTGTCATACAGTACCCTCTCTTTCTGATCCCCCTGTCAGTCTAATCTCCCCTTGTAAAGTTTCTGGGTGAAAGGGGGGGGGAATCTCAATTTTAGGAAACTATGAATTAATCCAAAACTAAAAACACACTGGTAATGTATTTTTACTATCTGCATCCTGGTATAACTTGTAAAAATACTGTTATAGGGCACAACAAATTATGCAACATATTAGGCATAACATATATCTGTATATTTCACTATTTACAGATGTGGCTACATAATAAACTGGCATTTCCCATGCAATGCTATTCAGCGACAGAAGATCTGTTTTTAGTAAGGACCGTCACCTTTCTCTTTCTAAAGCATGAATATAGCAGAATGCATTTAAATATTCTTTGATCCATTGTTCATGCTCTACTGCAATCAAGTATCATACCGCTACTTCCACCACTATAGAGACCATTTACATTGTCATTATGACTAAAGTCTTAAAAGCACTGGGATCTTGCTGCAGAACTTTGGTATACATGAAGCACAGAGCTGCAAAGATTAGGAAAGAGGGGTTCCCATTATCCGGGATGTTTTTTTTATTTTTATGGTAAAGTTGGATTGAATTACACTACAGAGACTCCCTAGTGTTTCGTGTCCCTGAACGTTAGGGCTTTGGTTGTAATGGACAGGGATTTCAATCCTTCCTCCCATCAGCTTAAAATTTCAGTGTTGCTTAAACTGTGTAGTATATGAATAAAATAAGCCTGAAAGCTTTTACTTTAATCTGAACCAGAATGAAAGTCTAAAGTACCGCCTGAATAAATGCATACGCTATCGTGAAGAAAGGAGCTTCCATGTGCATCTTTAGTTCAAATATCATAGAGACTGCATTAAAAAAAAATTACAATCATGAGAATGTCATTATTTCGGATGCTCCTTGAGCCTTACATTTGAGTGGCAATTCCACAGATAGCAATAACCTCTTAGTGGTTCTGTATTTGACATGTGTGGCAATTTCCTCCTGATCAATCATGAATATTATAAACTAAAGTGAATCTGCTTCCGAAGCTTGTGATAACTGTAGAAGAAACTCAACTGATACATGAATACTAACATGATGAAACATTTGAATAATGATGACAAGAAGAAAGCTGGTTGCATTGTTCTACTAAGCATCGTACTGATGAAGATGATCTAATCACAAGAGGAAATCTTACATTCTACATATGTCCAGGAGTGTCTGCATTGAAACGATAGAACCCATATTGCTTACATTTTAGATGGCCTGCTTACAGCACAATTTCTGTGACACAGCAGCCTGCTTTTCATATTTTTAAGAGCCCATTATATAATTCTAAGGTTGCTTTAAACAGCAATACATGCAGCATTTTTTTCTTCTTCCTTTTTTACATACGATCGAAGCAGGGAATCTCCGGAGTTGAACCCCATTAATTTCAGCTCTGGGGACCACCTGCTTCCCGAGATACTTACTTCAGTAGGGGGTGGATAATAGTAGAGGTACCCCGCTTCAGCTAGTGCAAAGGGAAGTGGTGGGGGAAAGGTGCTGTTGGGTATTGTGATAAATGGAACACAGAGAGAAAGAAACCCAAATAATAGCACTCAAACCCCCTGCTGCAGTAGGGGGTGCCAGTATCTCATTGGAGTTTAAAGCCCTGGTCACATGGACCAATAGTCTGCACTGGGCTCTGGCTAGAGCACCAGTTTAACCTCCCAGAGACTTCATATTTTAAACGCTTAGATCTCCTGAACGAAACATCAGATTTAAAACACAATAAAAACATTGGAAAGGTAAAAAAAAAATCTATTGAAATCAGTAAAAAAAATGATGAAATGCAAAATATATATATATATATTGTTGCATTTCATAATTTTTTTTATTATATATCATTGATATATATCAATGAGCGCGGACTGCTCATTTATTGTTATTGTTTGCAATGTAATCCGAACATGAATAACATTTACACACGTAACCTTTTTACCTAGGTTGTGCATACTGCTATAACAATTGGTACTGCTATGAAAACGTTCAAATTGCATCACTGCGCTGATTACTAAATTATGTGAGAAGCAACAGCAGCAGTATAAAGAAAAATAATGATGAGCTGTGATGGTAAAGTCATTTGTATGGCTATTACCATAATCCCAGTATTCTCACTTCTTTTGTGATTAAAGATGTGTGATTTTTTCCCCCCCAAAAGTTTGCAAACCGGGTGGGATTTGCCGATATTGTATATTTTTTTTCAAGGAAAATTCCGTGAAGGAAATTTAAAGACATTTGCAGTATCCTAGTACATGGCAAACCATCACATGGCCCCTTTTACACAATTTCATAACATTCTGGCGAATGCCACGAAATTCTGCGGCAATCGGTGGGAAGTTATACGAAGCAAATTTGAGGACATTCGCACAATTTCATTTGTATTTCTTTCACGAGGAAAAGCAGTATATGTGCCTAGAGCTCAGAGGATGTGGGCTTCAGGATTTCATTTGAAAAGCCGTACAATTGGGGTTAAGGTTGAGCAGAAAACTGAACTACATTTATCAAGGAACATTAATCCCGCTGAAACCAATTCCTCCTGTGATAAATGTACTGCTGCAATATTACCCCAGTTTTGCATCCGGAACACTTTGATTAAAAATCAAAAATATATATTTTTGCACCATTGCTAAAATTACCCATTTGTGCTTCATTTTATTTGTATTGGATTTTATATCTGGAGTATTTTGGTGGGGCTATTTATTCACCAGTACACATTTTAATTGCTTCTCTGACAAATTCCCTTTGGCAGTAAGCATGGCCATTGATCACATATTCTAGATCAAGGGTAGCGTACTCCAGGCCTCAAGGGCCACCAACAGGTCGGGTAGTCAGGATATCTCTGCTTCAGCACAGGTGGCTCAATCAGTGGCTCATTCTTTGACTGAAGTTGGCAACCCCTGTTTTACATTTAAACTAGATATTACTATGGTATTATTTAGCCCACTTAATTTTCCTGCCTCTGTTGCAGAAATGCATTAATTTACGAACTAGGAAATTACACTTGTTTTATTTATTTTAGTTTTAAGAGGGTACGTGCTTAAAAAGTTCTTGTTTGTTCAATTTTTGTTAGCAAACATGAAGGCCCTTATGAACTAAGATTATATTTGCATTTAGGGAGAGGGAGAGGCTCAGTGAGTAAAGACACTGACTGGCACTGAGACTGGCATGGAAGCCTGGTTCAATTCCCAGTGTTGGCTACTTGTGACCTTGTGCAAGTCACTTTATCTCCCTGTGCCTCAGGCATCAAAAACATAGATTGTAAGCTCCACGGGGCAGGGACTTTTGCCTGCAAAATGTCTCTGTAAAGCACTGCTTACAACTAGCAGCGCTATACAAGAACATGCTATTATAATTTTTTTTTTTTAATGCATCAACCTTCATAAACTGTGCGTTGTATTAATGAATATTTCATACATGAAGCATAATTAGTTGTTTCAATTGTTATGTTGTTTATCTGATACAAATTAAATGAAAACAGAATGATGTGCATTTTTATATTTATTATAAGTGTTATTAAATATAAATTATTAGTGTAATATTTTTTATATTGTTAATATTTGACATATTGTGAAAATGAAATGTTTTGATTGGCTCAGTGAGTAAAGACACTGACTGGCACCGAGTTTGGAGCAGGGGAACCTGGTTCAAATCCTCCATGTCAGCTCCTTGTGACCTTGGGCAAGTCACTTTATCTCCCTGTGCCTCAGGCACCAAAAAACAGATTGTAAGCTCCATGGGACAGGGACCTGTGCCTCCAAAATGCCTCTGTTAAGCGCTATGTAAAAAACTAGTAGCACTATACAAGAACATGCTTTAAAAAACCTACTGTACATAATGAAATCTCCTTGATACATAGCAACTTCATTGTTTGCTGACATCGGGAACAGCTTTGTCACAGTTTACAGCAAGTTGACCTTGCCGGACGTTTTGATGCACTTTCTACCTTTTACATAAAAACATTCATCTTTAGTGGATGCCAATCATATCTGCAAGCCGAGCGCTGTCCGACTTTGACGCTGATGGAACAGATTGGGAAATTTCAGGCTAGTGCAAAGGGGCACGACAGTACAATTTAAAATGAGATTTCTCGGCCCCAATTTTAGTACATAGCCCCTGCAGTGCTTTGTAGTAGTTTAATGTCGTTGATAAAATCTCCTGCTAGTACTTCCCTTCTTTGCTCCTCCTTTTAAGAACAGAGTAGGTACAATTACTGATTGATTACTGCCTAAAATACTCCAGGACTTGATAAATAGATGTTTCTTGTTGCCAGCACTGGAATATATGACACGCGGAAGAAACTTGGAATACATTCCCCAAAAGGCTAATAGAGTAATGAATTATATAACGAAAGATCGTAAAGTGTTTCACTGTATACTTAAAGTCAAATCTGAAATGTTAAAGGAAAAAAAAATTACATAACTGAAGATAACATTCATTTTAAAGTGACGGTCCCCCCAAAAATTCTATGTAACCCAGCACTGTCATTTTTCACTTTCTTTAAACTAGTACAGAGCAATACATAAATATATGGTTACTTCTGTTGTTACATTAAATGTGATAGTTATGCGATTTAGTGCTCTAGGCCCTTGTATGAAACCAGATCTTTTAGAAACTGAATTCATTCTTAGGCCAGGTGTCTTGCATTCCCATAACTTAATTGCTCATCTGGGTCCTCTCCACATTTATTAAATCAATAACATTCCTGTTTAAAGCACACTTGGCTTATTAGGTTCAGTTTACATCTAGCTAGTTCATTTAAAGCTTATGACAAGCTTGAGCAAAGTCACTTGTGTACTTGATCTTGTTTTTTTGATGAAGAAATCTAGAATTGGGTCCATTTTGGATCATTATGACACGTTGCATCGGAGACAGAGTTACAGTAAAAATAAATTGAGAGGCATTTTTTGAAAATAAGTCTGGTTCATATAAACAAGCAAACTTTATTCTTTAGACTAAATATTCTGATACGTGTACAAAATAAAATTTTGGATGGGTTTATCCCAACTCATATTTTCATAGCCTCTTCATTGTTGACTATAGTCTAAACCAGGGGTGGCCTACTCCAGTACTCGAGGGTCACCAACAGGTCAGATTTTAGGGATATACCTGCTTCAGCACAGATGGCTCATTCGTTGACTGATCCACTGATTGAGCCACCTATGCTGAAGAAGGGATATCCTTAAAACCTGACTTGTTGGTGGTCCTTGAGAACTGGAGTTTGCCAGCCCTGGTCTAAACCCAAGCTATGTGAAATATAATTATTCAGTAATATGACTTTAGAAGGGGTTTAGTCAGTGTGCCTTTAATAGCAAGGATGCATTCCTATTTAGTCATCAATGAAAATGGCTAATGATTGCAAAGTGTGGACAGAGTCTGGAGAATCACAGTACTCAATGGTATGTACAGCATGTGGCATGCACCTTTAAATAACTGTAACTTCACCTGTTGCAAGTCTACATTTTAGCAAGTACAGTACTATGGGTGCTAATTCAACTCCCTGTAACATGTATATACATGAAAATGTGTGTTCACCCAGAACATCGCTCACTGTACATAATCCAAAGAGTACTGGGTAAGTAGCAGTGTTAAGGTTTCTGGTATATATCCTGTTGACATAGATTGCATTTTCCATGTTTTAGGATGTTACCTTAATAACTCTCAGACATGTGATCTCCTTAATGTTAAGGAATACCACCAGCACTATGGCCCCATGTGGTTTAATGTCATTAAAACTAATAAACAGAGCACAACTCACTGAACAAACTCTCAAACAGACATGTGTACACACTTCACTCTGGAGACCTAATTTCAAGGCAACTTTGATGAGTGTGATATTTTAGAAGACAGATATTAATATTCGTCGTCATTAATTACTTTTTAATTAATGTTAAAAAAGCTGACGAAAGTAAGAGAGTTGTTGACACTGCCTCAGCCTTAACCTTTTTGGGACTGCAGTTGCTGTGTATTTTTATACACAGTTGGTGAATAACAAATACATACTCATCTTTCCCAAGTGTTCATTAATTTGTAACTATATCTTCTATCCATGCTTGAACTGTTCAATGGAATTGGGAATGCTGTTCATAAAACCACCTGTCAAAATGTCCTGTGAAAAACAGAACCACCCCCATGCATGTTCAAAAATATTTCTCAGCTTATCTCCAAGGTATTTAAAAATCCAAGCATGAAGTGTTGATTGGTATATTTTGGGGAATACTCATACTTAATCTACCAATAAACTCTGTTTAAGAATTGCTACACATTGACACTGGCCAAAATATGTCTGTGTTCATTTTAATAGGATTAAAATATGTATTTAAAAAAAAGCAGGATAAATATATTCCAATATACTTCATTTGATTTTTTCTTTATCCTTTCTCGTGGTACTATCGTGATTGAGGCCTAGCGGTGAGGCCAAAGCCTCTGCCGTGACACAAGCAATTACTTTACCAGGTTACGCACTATGTATCGACAGGTACAGCATATTTCCAAGTGAAATTGGTGCAAATACATAAATAAAATAAAAGCAAGGTTAAGAGCATTGGGTGCAGCATCTGATTTCTTTCTCACTCTTCACACTAAATCAGATATAAGGTTAGATTTGATACAGGTTTGTTTTAATGTGATTTTTAAAGGCCGCCTTTCTATTGTTTCAGTTTTTATACAATGTTGTTATCACCCCTCCCCATACAAATAAAACATAATAATAATATGTTCTAATAGCATCCCTCCTTAGGCTGCGTCCCCGCTAGCGCTGAGCGGGCGGCGCTTGCCGAGTTCACTTTGTGTAAAGTGAATTCTCACGTCCTCGCTCACACGACGCGCGCAGGCATGCACGCTTTCCCAAGCTTGGTGCTTGGGAAGTCAAAAAAAAGTAAAAAAAAAAAAAAAGAGTGTTCGAGGCGCGCTCAATAGGCCCCCCATGCAACCCCACCGCGCGCTCTCGCAAAATTCACAGGACACCCGTGCTCAAGCTTGGAGAGTTGGTGATGTCACCACTCAAGCATTTGCGCAGTCAGCGCCAGTGGGGCCGCAGCCTTAGACGTAATGTTCTCTTTGTCTGTATTTCAGCATGCTGCCAAGATGTCCAAGGATGAAGGAGAAGCTCAGTGAGTGAAGGCACTGACTTTGATGCACGGGAGCCAGGATCAAATCCCAGTGCCAGCTAATTGTGACCTTGCACAAGTGTCAACTCTATCTCCCTGTACCTCAGGCACCAAAAGATTTGTAATCCCGTCCGGGCAAGGACTGTGCCTGAACAATTTATTGTGCATTGTGCAGTGTGCTAGTTTGTAATTGTCAAGTGCTTTGCGTCCAATTGGAAGAAAAGTGCTATATGAAATAAAGTTATTATAGGCAAAAAAAGATAACAATTGAAAAAATAAAATGCTGGTGTAGCAGAGAAATTGAGCCCTTTGAAATACACAATCTTATAATAAAAAGAGAAAGTTTTGACCTTGTTCCGAATGTCCAACGTATGCTACAGATTCACAATACCTGCACTGGGAGTAAAACACGTCCCTGAAATGATGCCGCAGCATCCAACAATTCCAATTGTACAAAGAAGAAATGTTGTTCTCAGGTGTCCTTTGACCTTGTGCATAAATGGATGGAATTGAGTGGAAAATAGGCAGCACAAGAGAATATTAACCCCCTGAGATCCACAGGAACCAGGATAGCAGTACAAAGTAATGCAATGCTCACAAATATATATATATATATATATGCAAATATAACTGTATGCTCATCTGCATGTCTTAGGCAGGTCTGCAATCCCGCCTTTCCCCATTATCACCCAGCATACAGCACTTCCACTGCAGCAAGGGATTCTGGGAAATGACATGCAAATGAGCACACAGTGTCACTATATATATATATATATATATATATATATATATTTATATATATATATATATATATATATATATATATATATATATATATATATATATATATCAACGTTGTAACTTGAAGAAAGTTGTGTGAAAAAATGTCAAGTGACAACATTGGATTGTAAACCCAAGAAAGCTGTTATCACTAGCTGTGTTGGTATGAGCCTATCTTTAATCTAGAGGCTTGATAACATTCAGCAACAAGTCACACCAGCTCAAACAGTAACTAATGGCCACTAAGTCTTCTATCTCTTCAGTAATCTCTTCTTCCGCCATAGATCATCCTGACAATTCACTAAACATACAAATAAACGTTACCAGAGGGTGCAATCAAAATAATTTAAAGCTAAACCAAACCAATAAATTAGCCAGTGAACAAAAGTTAAAGTGGGGCACAGTTATTCATTTCTTCCTGGTTTGTAAAATGTACATTCCTGAAAAAGAAAGAAAGGTGCAATACTCAGCCTCAGATTGTGTCATTTAATTAGAGAAGTGCTCCACTAAATTAAGGTTAAGTCTATTTACATGTTTACAGAGTACTTGATGCTTATCTAAGGCACTTAACTACCCAAGTAGATTAATTTCAAAAATATTACCAGAATATATGTATTCTCGAATACCAATTAAAAAAAAAAAACACTCATATCAAATGCAGATATACATATGCTTAGTTCACAGTGTATCCCATTACAGATGCAATTTGCATTGATTAAATAATTATTGGTGTTTCTGTGGTCCCCTGCAAAGTGACTATTACTTTGACACTCACCCAGTACATGTACACACAATCCACTGTAAGAAATTATTATATTTACTGTCGGAAAAAAGGGTGTAGGGTGTAAGGTGAGGGGGGAAGGGGTCCTCTTTATTGAACAGAAGCAAAACCTGTGCTCGTGTTTGTAACAACTGTAAGATATATTTTTAAAAAAATGCCAATGTAATGTAACACACCTTTCCAACTAGATAAAAGTTTAGGACAAAGGTGTGTAGGGAAAAATATGTATTTTCTATGTTCAATCACTGTACAAATCAGGGGGATTATTATGTATCTGGAGTGTACCTCACCCTTCCTACCTTTTACTCACAGGATTACCATTAGCTCCCTCCATTTTTTCTGTAGCAAGTATTAACTCATTTTAAGTAAGAGGGGGGATGGTTTCCTGTTGGCCCCTTATAATGTGCTCTAATTACAACCTTGGGCTACATCAAACAGTAAGATAAATAGCCTGTTGCTTCAAGCTCTGTCCCTGCTGTTGGAATGACAATGGGATGCATCCAGGTTGTCAATTCAACTTTGTTTAGTAAGAATGCTCCAAAGAGCTGATGTGCTTCTCATTCAAGGCTGCTCTGCGTGGTCAGGAGAAAAGCCAAGAGCTTCTCTTGACTGAACCTGATCTACTGTAATAATCAGACTAATTTTAAACATCTGGAAGAGGAAGGATCATTTCACCTCATGCCAGAAACATTTCAGCCCAGCCATAGTCTGCATTTTCATAGCACTATTCAATTCCAAAGCACTTGCCAATAATATACAAGACATCATGCAGCCACCTCTGGGGTAGAATCCCGGCAGAGCAAGTTTGCGATTCTACTTTCAAAGAAGTACAATGTGACAAAGTGACCTACCGAAGATCACTGGGTTGGCTCTGGTAGGATTTGAAACCACAACAATACACAGCGCCTCCGGACTGAACATACATGCTCAATGGGTTCCATCCCAAATGTTTAAATACGTCATTAGGGTTGATTATGGGATTATGACACTAACATGAATGCCCAAAGGAATATGATACACCATGCACTTAATCCCCTTTATTACTGAGTCCAAATGTGGCAAAAAATAAATAGCATTTTATATATTTTATTTTATTATTATTTTTTTATTGTCCTTACCTGAGGAGATGCATATCATTCCACAAAGAAGACAAAAGTGAACAAACTCTGAGATCATTGTATTCAGGTTGTGCCTGCGATTAATCTCATGCCCCAGAAATCCAAACAATTAGGAAAGAAAAAAAGAACTCCTTTGAAGAGAATTGTAAATCCAGCAAAGCTTAATATAAGCAACGTTTCCCGCGACCGTTTAAATTCCAGTCCAGAGGATGGGAGAGAGATCAGCTCTAGGAGAGAGATCAGCTCCAGGAGAAAGCATGGGAGGGAGATCAGCTCTAGGAGGAAGATCAGCTCTAGGAGAGAGGGTGGGAGGGAGATCAGCTCTAGGAGAGAGGGTGGGAGGGAGATCAGCTGTAGGAGAGAAAATGGGAGGGAGATCAGCTCTAGGAGAGAGGGTGGGAGGGAGATCAGCTCTAGGAGAGAGGATGGGATATGGATCAGCTCTAGGAGAGAGGATGGTTGGCAAACTCAAGTCCTGAAATGTTTAAATCCCAGCAGGCGTTGGGAAAGGAGATCTCAACACTTCTTCCTGTCACCATCCAGCACTCCCCAAAATAAAAATAAAGCACTCAGATCCAAGAAAGCCCCCTCTGCTTTCCATCTAATTAATGCTGCTGAAACCAACTTCTGACTTTCTTCTCATTGTTTGCAGCTAAACAGGGGTTGAGCTGAAGATCAGCCAGGAAAAGGGACCTGATGCTGAAAACTGTTAAGCGTTGTTACAAAAGGCAAAACAACAACGAAGTAAATGTAACAAAAAAAATGATAATACAAGCACACAGAAATATCCTGTGTTTTAATTCTGGTTGTCACCCTTTTTGTTTGTCCATTGATCTGGGTTAGTTATAAGTGAAGGTTGCCAGATAAATGAGAACATATGTACTTCTCCATCTCCCAGTTTCTGGAGCTTAGGAGTCAAACTGCAAGCACATGAAATGACCACTTCAACTGGAGTGAAAAAAAAAATAAACGAGAGGGTATCAACTTCTAAATCCTTCTGTAGGAAAACATCTCCCTTAGAAACCAATTCAAGAGCTGGTTGTGAGAGAGGATTCTTCAGGAGTCCCTCTCCTTGGGTGGGTTAGTTAGTGTTGGTCTCTCTTCTTGCTCACAAGTTTGCAGGGTCCCGTTGATCCCTTCTGTCTCCTGCTCTGGCTGCAGCAGATCCCCATTTCATTCTAAACATGCGATGCATGCAGCTTAGCAGCAACTCTACTTAAAGGGGCCGCCTACAATTCTCTTTCTCCTTTGTTGTTTGTTAGAAACGTAACCCTCCATAGGCTCATTGCTGCCATCTGCTGTATATAGTAGTGTCTCATGTAACACATAACCTCATTCAGTTAAGGATGGTTCTATGACTGCCCAGTGGGTTAACCCAACACTTAAGGTGTAATAACTAAAAAAAAAAAAAAAACATCAAAAAAACATAGATTTGCAGGGAAAATATACATTATGTATAAGGAAATGGATTTCCAAAAGTGTAAAATATAATGCAATTGAACACAGCTATTTACTAACTTTAGTATTGCTGTGATGTATTTATTATATAAACTACTAATGTTATGGTATTTATCTTTTCTTTAATGAAGGTTTGGAAATGTCAGAATATCTGACCCATAGCCCCTTGTGTTTTTTTCAGTCTCACATTATTTCACCAATTTTCTATACGTTATAATTAAATTATATGCCAAAAGCAGCATTCCACTAATATTTTTCCTATATAATGTGGAGGAAACTAAGATAAGTCCACAGCATTTTTTTTTTATCATCAAACAACCATCAGTTCTGGAGAAACTTAGCAATGAAATGCAGATGACATGGAAATAAAAATGGCTACTAGCAGCATCATTGCTAGTGAGTTCAATAAATGAGGAATATTGCTATAACACACTGCTTTCCATTGGCTAGCTAAGTTAGCACCCCACATTCTCCCTATCATTTCATGGATACATTTCTCCTGAATTGAAGGACACCCAGTGATAAAAAAAAGCACCAGCATTTGTGGGCCCCCAGCTCAGGTAGAAATAAAAAGCGTGGCAGGGGTTCTCAAGGTCAGTCCTCAAGACTCCCCCAACAGGTCAGGTTTTCAGGATATCCCTGCTTCCCTGTGATGAAGCAGGGATAACATTAAAACCTGATCTGTTGGGGGATCTTGAGGACTGGTGTTGAGAACCCCTGGGTTATGGAGAAGTGCTAATAGGCTTCAAATCTGAGGGTTCCCAAACAGTGTTGTGATCTGATTTCTGGTTAAGCAAAGGGGTTTTTGGTTCTAGGCTCAGAGATTTTCACCTTGCCTTGAGCACCCCTACCCTCTAGACAGATACTGCACATTTATTTAAAAAATGTTCAATTATTAGGTGCTACTAGGTTTTAACTGTTGATTTCTTGATCGATTTAGTTATAGTGACAAATGGTTTGCCATTAAAAACTATTTTTATAGGCACTATATAAATTAAATTATACATATATATAAATATATATATATATATGTATAATTTAATTTTAATTTAATTTTTATACACACATAAAAATATATATATACAAATACGAATATATATATATATATATTCAATCCACCCCAGCAGGAGCGGACACAGGACAGCATTCTATGGTAAGTAAGAAAACTTGTATTGCAAGTAAAACACAGCACAAACATGACCAACGTTTCGGTCCTCGTAGGACCTTCCTCGGGGTGGTGCATAACCCTGAGGAAGGTCCTACGAGGACCGAAACGTTGGTCATGTTTGTGCTGTGTTTTACTTGCAATACAAGTTTTCTTACTTACCTTTGAGTGCTGTCCTGTGTCTGCTCCTGCTGGGGTGGATTGCTTTTTTTCTGTCTATTGGTATAGGATATGCACCGCAAATTTTCTTGGTATTTGGAGTGCCAGCTGCCCTGTCTATTTTATATATATATATATATATATATATATATATATATATATATATATATATATATATATATATATATATATATATATATATATATTTATACTGTACATACACACAATCAGGCCCCATGGGATTGAGTCGTTCCGTGGCAGGTTATATGGTTGTTTTTTAAGCAATATATATCACACGTTCATGAATCTACTCCAAAAAGAAAACCCATTCTTGGACTCTAGGAATTTAGTTGTAAGTCTATCATTTGGATTGAATTGCAGTTTTCCCTCCCTGGGTGACCTGGGAAACTTAAAGGCAGGGAAGACAGGGTTCCCAAATGTAATAAGAGGGTCATACACAGGGGGAAATACCCATAGTGGTAAAAAAAGGAGGACGCAGAATAACAAAAAGAGAGAGGAACTCAGAAAAAGAGTGACAAACACAAATATGGTAGTTTTCTTATATTTCTTCTACATTGTAAACGCTTTGGGGCAAGGACCTCCTTTGTATTGTGCCAGTTTGTCTTAACATACATGCCCTCTTATATTATACAATGTTATTGTCTCTCTTACATTGTGCTGTGCTGTGCTGCGGAATATGTTGACACCATTCAAAAAAATATAATAGTATTAATAATAATAATAATTTCATCAATAATCCAAGTAATATAATCCTCTAAATGGAATCTTTGTTTTTATAATGGAATTGTCAGAGGCTCTTATCTTTGTCATTTCACTTTGTGCAGCAAATTTGGACCCAAAGGCAAAATAATTGTTTTTGGGGTGCCCATTTTAAAATGCTTGTTCTTTAGGGAGAAGCAAACAATTTGCCTTTCCATGTTGTTAGAGCATACAATCTTTTATTGCAATATTAAACATATAGAAAGCACCTAACGCATGAGAGTCAGTTTTCAACAATTGATGTGCCTGAGTTACAAGCAGCTGAAAATGGCGATTTACAATTTTTGCAAAATACTATGTAAAAATCCCAAACTACCTATCAGAGTTAATGCTTGGTGAGAAGGGAAATATTCTATATGCCAGCAATTAAAAAAAATCAAAGGGACTTGCAGGCCCTGTGGCACTGAAGAAATTAACTCTAACATTAAATTGACTACATTTCTGATTTGCCGTCTGTCATTTAGTCCCATGGCTTACGTTTTGACAGAAGGGATGTACATTTTATTTCCGTTTGCATTATATATTTCAACTTTGTGCTCCCTTCCACTATATTTAATGCAGTACTTAACTGCAACTTACGGTAGGGCAACAGCACTCTCAAACCATTTCTTGGTCCTTGACATAGAATTTCCTGTGTGCTTTTAATATATTTAAATTCCTGTAAAATACGACAAACCTAATAGGTAAAAGCATGCTACATGCATCTACTGGGCAGTCTTCAATGACAGTGTCTTGTATTTCAGACCATTGACAATGGCACATTTTTTATTATCTGTTTATCGTAATGATAAAGAACATCTGTGAGCACATTGACATGTCTGAGACAGGCCCCCCAAACCTGCCTTACCCCTTAATCACACAGCACACAATGCTCCCACTGCAGCCAGAGACAGTGGGTAAAGACATATAAATAAACACCCGTGGGGCACATTCACTAAGGTTCTATGCAGGGTATCACACCCTGATCTGACAGTGACTGTAAATTAGTTCTTCAGGGCAGAGACCCCCTTTCCTGTTGTTGCTGTCATGTCGGAAGCACTTATTTCCACTATGTGTTATATTATTATGTCACGTGTATTACTGCTGTGAAGCGCTACAGTACAGTACAGTACCTGGCTGCCAATATACAAATCAAGATATACAGTATATACATACATACAACTGCCAGTCAAGTCAATGGCAGTTAATGCTGGATTGGGAGCAATATCCTGCATCAGACCTTAGTGAATAGTACATACAGCTTTTGTTTCTTATCCACTTTAGCATGGATCCCTTGCAGTTTATGCTTGCTGTTGGTTAAAGAAGTGCATGGCCAGCAAACATATACACAGAAAGGTTCTTTGACCTTTTGGTCTCATCAGTGTGAGGGAGGCTGCTGGCCTTGCATTGTGAAGCTGGTTATACCAGGTATCCAAACACGTTATGCTGAGTACAAATGTGACAAAAACCCTCCACCTCAATGATTATGAACAAATACAATGCAGAGATCAGGGGGGGGGGGAGAAATAACCAGTGCTCTTATTGAAATGAGTCCTAACATCAACACCTCTATTTAACCAGTGTGTACATCAATGTAAAGACAGCAATGGCCTCTTATAAATATCCAGTATTGTCACATCTTAGTGGGCTAATCATAAAAAATACAACAAACGTTTTTAGAGGCCTTAAAGCAGCAATGCAAGTGGCCTTTAATTTTTTTTATAATAATAATAATTTTTATATATATATATATATATATATATATATATATATATATATATACAGTATATATATATATATATATATATATATATATATATATATATATATATATATATATAGTTGAAGCTGGGGATCTTAAGAGCTGAACCCCATTCATTTCAGCTCCAGGGACCCTCTGCTTCCAGAGATACTTACCTCTGCAGGGGGTGCTGGTAGCTGCTCTGGCTCTCTAGCTGTGATTCATGTAATGGTCGCTTTTCAAAGTTGCCACCTCCTGCGAGCCAATAGAAAGCAGTGACATCATCCAGTTCGGCTTCCTATTGGCCCACGTGATGTGGGAGCTTTGAAAAGCAGGACTTGGCACCCCTTTCGGAGGTAAGTATCTCTGGAAGCAGGGGAACCCCAGAGCAGAACCCCATTCATTTCAGCTCCTGGTTCAAACCTATGTTTACATTTTTTTTTTAAGGGCAGCTTGGATTGAGCCTTTAACATTACAAAAATAGTTTAAGAAAATTATCTTAAAAACAAGCAAATTGTTTACAAAAAAAATATAGGTCAAGAATGTAGGTCTTTAATGCTTGGAGTTGGAAGAATAAGTAGGATTGCAAACTGTATTTATTTGTGTTTAGCTTAAATATTACACTGAGTCTCAAGGGGTTATGCTACAACATCTGTCTTAATTAGCTGGGTTAAAATAACTCCTCCCCTTGTGTGTTCTCTGTTGTCTGTCTGTCATTTTCATTTAAACACAATGTAACTAGTTGAGCTATTTACATTTTTTGAAACTCATATGCACTTTCCCTTGATTCACAACCATGGGAACACTTGGTTTTAGGCTGACCATTATATTACATATATTTCAGAATTCAGAGGCTTAGGCTGCGCTTATGGTGCCGGCGACAGCGACGCAACGTTGTGGCAAAACAAATGCATTGCCGCCGTCGTGTGCACTTATAGTAATCGCGACGCAGCGACGGATTGGTCGCGTCGCTGGAAGTCATCGCTATTTCATTTTCCAGCGACCGTCGCATGACAGTCGCGTCGCCGTCACCGGCACTATAAGCGTAGCCTTAGATTTACTAGAGTCAATATTGCTGAGTAAAAATTAGAGTAATTAAAAATTGGGCTCTCAATACATCTGGTGGGTGATGAGTGAAACAAATTTAAAACATACTTTTATTTACAGTGAAACAGAAAAAAACAGCGCAAACGCAATAGTGAAGTACTTTCAAAATCGTATATTACATAAATGAATAAATATCTGCGTACATCAGGTTAGAAAAAATCAGACATGTCATGCACTCAGGCATAAGTTACCAGCACCACTCGCTATGGATAGAATGAACACTCCTGTATTCAGTCCCTCTGGTATGGTACAGCTGGGCATTCGGGGTGGATGTCTGGATTCAAATCACTCGGCTTGTCCTTGCATCAGAGGATCTCCCTCCAGCATGTAACCCTCCGATCAGTTGGTCCGTGAGGACAGGAGGAGAGAAGGAGAACTTGCAGAGGCAGCAGATGATACAGTCCCGCCTGCAGTGCAGTTCCTCAATGCAGCTTCGCGACACGCCGTCAAGCGAGGACGGCCATCAGTCAAGAATGACGTCACTTGCAATAACACTATGCTTCTGTAGAGCGATATAGGCAGTGACTGAAGGCACCCAGAGGTAATTCTGGAGTCACTCATTAAACACTCGTTAGTCCTCGTTAAACACTCGTTAGAGGTTTTCTCTTCTTGCCTACACTATACCAGTAGGGTGCATATACTATGCTTGTATACTATTCTACCCTCTCACTAGCACTGACCTTTTATTAACCAGCCCTGACTAACAGAGCTGGTGTTGGGTCAGTGCTGTTTAAACCTACCCTAACCATCTACTTCGAGGTTTGTACTGTGTGAACCTCTTTGCATATACCTAGGGCTATTCATGGTGAGGGGCGACAGCCTGCTTCAGACTAAAGCTGTGCACTGAGCTCTGTCTGTGTTTCATGTTCTGTCTCTGGTTTTAAATATATATTGCCATGCTCAGTAGCACTCCTCTGTGACACCTATATGCTTATATATATGTTGTGGTTATTTTGGGGGTTCAATATGAGCTTGCAGGTCTCCTGTATGTTTTACAAATCTTGTTCAGCTGGTCTTAGCTGATTGGAAGGTGGCTCTTCCTATCTTGTTGAAGCTCACCCCCTCCCACATTTAAATGGTTTAAAGCTCACTCCATAGCATCTCCAACTCTCAGGGGAACCTGCTTGCTTGCAGTATGATTGTGACAAATGTAATACAGAGTGCTTTTCCTGGTAATGTACAGGTTAATAAAAGCTTCAATCAGACTTAGAACTATGCAACTAATTTTGACAGATTTATTATAAATCATTCTTCCTGGTAATGCACAGGTTATTAAGAATTTATATTAGTGTTAGGGACCCTAGAGATGTGGTCTGCCGTGTAGTGGCTCAGGGGCTTACAAAACTTTGGCCAAAATGTTAAACTAAAAGACCATTTATTTAATAGATATCTATATATATATTTAGGCACTGTACCGTGTATAGGTTTCACTGGATATGCACTGAGATCTGTCTGTGTTTCATGTTCTGTCTCTGGTTTTAAATTTGTTTCACTCATCACCCACCAGATGTATTGAGTGCCCAATCTAGATTTTTTGTTCTCCGTTCGTTATCCATTTATATCTACCTAGGGAGCACCTACATCCACTCCATTGACAGCTGCGGGGGTTCCTCTATATTTTCCACTAATTAAAAATTGGGATTGCAGCAATATTTTTCATAATTCTGCTGTATTTACTAAGAATGATGTATTCATAACTGGGTTGCGCTATTCCATTTCACTTACAAACATCAATTACTCAGCATTAATTCTAGCAATACAAATAAGCGTTAACTCACAGAAATATTTGATTATCAGCGCTAGTGATGGAAATGTGTGTGTGTGGAGGAGGGGGTAGGTTGAGATATCACACCTATCATGGATTAACAAAGCAGAACATAATTTTCCACTTAGATGCCCAAAGCTACTAATGGACTGCAAAGGAATTCCTACAGGTACCATAAAAACCCTACAAATAAAAACCCAAAAAGCATAACATCGATATGTGCAAATGTTAAGCTTTTAGTAACCCAAGTGGCGAATAAACTCCTGGGTTAAGCATGCCTTGCTTGCCACTTGGGGTTCCAGTACGTTAATATATTAATAAATTGAACACTGTTAACATTGGTTGAACTCGATGGACATATGTCTCTTTTCACTCTGTGACCGCGATTTAGAGAGGCTAATGGGGCTGCAGGGCGATGGCCTCATGGCCACATTGCAGCTCTCATGTTTGGAGGGCAGTACGTTTCCCAGAAGGATTAATGCAGTGGGGGTCCCTGCATCTTAATGGACTCCCGCAGTATTAATCTTACCGGGCCTACCACCAGTCTGTAAGAGCTGCCAAGAGAGAGTAGAGAGAAACAGAGAGAAGCAGTCTCTCTCTGTGTCTCCCGATGCAGGTCTTACAGCAGTTCTCAGATTTTTATTATTATTCTCTGGAGTTGAATCTCATTAATTTCTGATTCTGTTGAGGATGCATTGCTTCGGGTCAAGTTGAGGTGATTGGTGCAATAGAGGAGAATGAGGAGGATGAGCCTCATTCTGGCGGGTAATACATTTATTTATTTATTATAGGGTGTCCATTGATTGCCAATGTGGGTATCTGTGCCCCTGTTGAGGGCCTAGGTAGCCACAGTTACAATCAATGGATTAAATGGATAGTGAATGTGTTTTTATTTTATCGTGATGTATTTGTTATGCTTTGGAATGGGCAAAATTGCTATTAGCCAGAGCCCATTACTGTGTGGTGTTAGTGGGGGGTGTTTTTTTTGGGGTAGGGAAGTGGGTTAAGGTGGTATTTGCCCCCGAGTGGGTGGTTAGGACTCACGGGGGGAAAAGGGGGTGGGGTGCAATTAGGATTTTAAAAACTATTAACAATATTAAACTACATTAATAAACCGCCTTCATTGCCTTAGTGGCTGACCTCTAAGGTAGTGAAGGGGGTTATTAATGTGTTTTTTTTTAAATTATAGCTTAATATTGATTGCCAATGTGGCCATCTAGGCTCTCCATTGAGTGACAATCAATGATTGTATGTAACAAATGTAGTTTTAATAAAAAAATTTTTTTTTGGTAAATATGTGTATTTTATTTGTTATAGACCAAAACCACTCTTAGTCACATTTGGCTATTAGTAATATTGAGTGTTAGTCTAGAGGGGGGGTCTTTTTATTTGGGGGCAGGTCGGGTGGATGGCAGTAGGGCTTAACACCTTCAATACCTTTGCAGTTTGTCACTAAGGTAATAAAGCTTTTTTTTAATTACTATTTTTTACATAGGTTTGAAGCAGGGGGTCTCCGGTGCCGAACCCCATTAATTTCAGATCAGAGGAGTCCCTGCTTCCTGAGGTTCAGACCTCTGTAGAAGGTGCCGTTATCTTGGCGCTGCGTAACTGTTCTGGTCACATGGGCTGTGACGCGGGAGATTTAAACTTGCAGGAGATATCGGTACCACTTTGAAAGTCTGAACTTCGGGAAGCAGGGGGTCCCCATACCTGAAATGAATGGGGTTCAACTCCAGAGAGCCACTGCTTCAAACCCATGAAATAATAATAAAAAGTGAGAGTACGCTGCTTATCTGAAAAGTGAGTATCGGTGTCCTCTTCCCAGCTCATGGCCTATCAAGCGAAGGATTAAAACAGCGAGGTCCCATTCAAAAGCATGGACCCCCGCAGCAAAAATCCTTCAGGGCAGCAAGACATCGCACTTTGGATCGGGCCACATTCAGACGTATTTTTCCTCATGGTCACAGAGAGCGTAAGTCTTGCTACATCTGTAATATATACAGTACCTGTTAATATGATGTATTTTGATCACCTATTTTAGGTTTGCTAGTCTTATCTTGCCTATGTCTATAGTTGCCATCATATACTGTGCATAGCTTAACACCAGCCTGGGGTAGGTGATATATTTGGGCTGTAGAAGGATATCGCCAGGTATTGCATTTCAGTGACTAACATGTCAATAAGTAATTAGCCGTTTATTCTTCATTTGCATTCTCATTTGCGATAGGGTCATTAAATGTAACTCTCTTGCATGTGTAATTAGGCAATGCATATTCGTTTGCATACAAATTAGCGACTCTGATGTTAAATTTAGCCCACACTTATCTCTGTGATAAAAGGGGAGTTACAGCTGCGTTATTTAAGCATTAAATATTCTGTAAATACGGCGGTTAAAATAACTCCCGTTTTTTACCATTAGCGCACAGTGATATCAACATTGAAGTTTATTAAACTTAGACCAGGGGTCCTTCAATATACATGAGGAGTTAGACGGTCACTGTATAACGTATCAGAGAAACAAAATTTATTACGAAAAAGGACATGTGAGGTTACATGATTCATAAATAATTTGAATGTATGTATCATTTATGGTTATATTATCAGAATACTTGTAAAATTGGATTCAAAATCAGTAGGCACAGATGATCAAAATCACATTCCTTAATATTATGTTGCTCTAATTTTGTACTATAAATAGGTTCAAATGAGTGATGCAAGAAAAGGTAAGCGCAAACCCAATAATATATAACAAATAAAATAATCACAAAAAAATGATATCACCAAGAGGAGATGCTGCTGGTGTGAGGAATTCTCAATCCCTCAATAGGCAACAGGAGGAGTACACAGAGCGCAAGAACTCCTCTCATGGGTGAATTGTAGTTCACAGGAATCAGATCAACATTTATTAAAAGAAAAGAGAAAAAATCATGGTACAATACAGTTTAATAAACAAAAAATCCTTAGAGCAGTGAGCTCCAGTACACTCACATGCTCCACAATCATAAAAGGCAGTGTAACCAACTCAGGGTTTTCTGTGAACCAGCTGATCTCCCACTGTAAAGACCTTAGCGCTGACGCTGACTCCGTAGCCTGCCACCTCCCTTACCATTGGAGGAGAGCTGAGGAAGTCCCGTGACGTCAGACGCTGTTCGGATGCGGATGAGACTGATCCTACCCAGAGGATTCGTGTGTAGCTTTATTTGCTGTATTATCGGCGTCGCTCCTAACCCTGAGTTGGTTACACTGCCTTTTATAATCGTGAAGCATGTGAGTGTACTGGAGCTCACAGCTCAAAGGATTTTTTGTTTATTAAACTGTATTGTACCATGATTTTTTCTCTTTTCTTTTAATATATGTTGATCTGATTCCTGTGAACTACCATTCACCCACGAGAGGAGTTCTTGCACTCTGTGTACTCCTGCTGTTCAAAATGAGTGATGCAGAGGAATTGAGTACCACTACATTTTCTTTATAGCATCATTAGTCTATTTCAAAGGGGCTCTCTCACTTTCCAATAGTGTGGCATACAATTTATTGCACAACTATCAATGTTTCAGTACTTCAGTTGTATCAATAACAACTCAATTGAAGGTGAATGAATTTATGAAATGTAAGATTGTGTACTTTAGTTCAGTTTCCATATTGACTAAAGATCGAAGGGGTAGATCCTCATAAGATTGCTAATTTTTCAACATTACTGTTATCTCATTTTAACATGTCCATATCCGTCACGCGTATCCCCAAAGCTGCTTAACGCTTTGTTGTTCTGCCATTTTCCTTAAAAATAAGATAACCTTCAAATTTAACGGGCCTTAGGTTTCTTCATATGCAAATCAATGAGCACTTTACCTACCAAAGGAGATCTTCAGACCTCTGTTACTGTTAACAATATGCTAATAACGGAGGACATTTAGCGCCCCCACTGAAGGCCGCCCTTACTCATTTCAAAACCTTGAGGAGCACTCGCGCAAGCAGGGGCGGTGCAAGAGTGCAACCCCCAATAATTACAGAGGCCCATGCTCTTCTCCACAGCAATGAAACGAATTGCCGAGGAAGAGAGTGGGGCCTCTATAAGAGCAGCCCTCCTCCATTTACGTCACGGCGTCATGTGACGCTGTGGCGTCATGGCGATGTCACATGGTGACATGTTGCCATGACAATGCACCGTCATGACGCCGTGGGATGAGGGCAGACAGGTAAGTGAAATGCCTGGACACAGTCACCTGAATGCTCGGTCGGATGGACATTTTGGACGGATTGTAATGTAGATATTTATCCAAAAACACTTTAGACCCCCAATATGAATTTGTGGTTGTGTCCCCGTTGAGTTATTTCTGGGAATAGCCTAAAAGCAATGTAATGAGTATAGGCATTAACGCTTTCATTATAATATTTAAATGTCTGAAACACATTATAAACTATATTACATTTTTCTTTTTACTAAAGTGATATGTTTGTGTGAACCATTATGGTAAATAATGTGTTAATTACTGTATAAAGTATGGGCGTACAATAATGTATATCCATACATACCTGAAAAATATAAATTCATATATCAGTTTTATTAATGTAGAATGTAATGTACATTTTTTAAATTGCACCTTCATATAAATGTTTATTGTTAAGGTATGTATGGCTATACACACAAATACCCAACAAGCTCTGAGAAACCCCAAACACTACTATATATATATATATATATATATGTGTGTCAAAAGGATTGCTACTGGGCATGGCTAAAGGTATACAACAAAAAACAAAGATGCCCAGAGCAACTTCCAATGTGACAAAAAGGTATTGCACTGTGTATTTTTGTCACATTGGAAGTAGCTTTGGGCGTCTTTGTTTGTTTTTTTGATGTATGCTATACGTTATTGTAAACCCATACTTTATACATTAATTAATACAGTACTATATGTACCATGTAATTACCATGTAATTAAGTGAAATTATTAATGTGTAAAAATTATACATTTCTTAATATTCTAAGAAGATTTGCATTATTAGTTTTAGGTAATACACAATATCAATTCCAGTTAATAGCCCTGTCTTAATAACACACCTTAACGTTTGATCAATGTGCATGTGCAGTGTATTGGAAAACGCAGGTAACTTAACGATGGTGGTTTTACTAAAATCTCCTCTAGCATGGGGGAGCTTCTTCACTGAATATTCCGTGTGAATAAAATTACATTTACAAGGCTTTTGTGACCCAGGTTATAATCCTCGTTTTTATTTGTGTTATAGAGAGTTACATACCTTTTCAGAGCTATATAAATAAAAAATTAAAAAAGTCATATTCACCAACAAATCCCATTCACCTTACACAAAAGCTGACATGAACTCTGTGGAGGGTACTATGTGCCTTTATTGTTTATCCAGGAGATTGCACATACTGCTTTTGTTGGACGAGTGTTCCGACAATAGCTGAGACTGCCATGCAAACAAAAGGGATCTCCCCTGAGTTTTTTAAATATTAATTCTTATTCTTCTATAAGAACAATGAAGCCCAAGAAACCTTATTTTAATCTGTTATGTGGGTTTTTGATTCTCTCCTTTGTGTCCCTGTGTGGAAATATGTTATTATTATCACATTATATTTATAACTGTGCAATTGATGGACGTCCCATTGGTATACAGTACATTACATTTTTAAAGGGACAAATAAAATAAGAATAATCATAATGTGAGACCTCACTTAATTGGCAACATATCTTACACTTGCTAAGTACATTGCAATGTTTAATCTGAATTGATGAAGATATGCAAATTATTTTAGATTTTGCTCAAGATTTAGTGTGCACAATACTTTGGCTGCTACATTTTATATTGACTGTTTTTTTTTTTAATATGATGAGAGAATTATCTCTAAACAATCCAAAAAAGGTCACATCGCTGTCTTTTCTCAGGCTAAACTACAGCTATACAAGCTGGTGCATACACAATTAGGCTCATACTATTCGAACTCTGTGCAAAATGGGCTAGAGAGTAAAACAGTAATACACCACGTCCATACTGGTCAACATAGGGAAAAAGCTTTTAAGGGAGGTTTGAAAGGAAAATGCAAGGTGGAGATAATCTATATATTTCAAAGCAGCTGTTCAATCAGTTTACGATCGAAACTCTCTACTTATGTCGAAAACAGCCAGCTTGAAATATAAAGAATTATGGCCTTTATCTTCCATTGATGAGCGTTTTTTTTTCTAGAAAAACGCTAATCTAGTTGACATTTTCCAGTTCTCTCCCACATAAACAGGGAGAGTTGTCCAATATGCACATGGAAGGGGAGGGGGGGAGGGGGGCAGTGGTTAATGAGTAAAGTCTTCCAGCGGCAAACTAGAGCAAGACCAATGCCAAAGCATATCACCAACAAAACCTTCAAATAGGTTTGAACAAGTCCCTTTTCTTTGATAAATTGTCCCAGTTTTTCAGGCAGGTTCTTTAGACCTGTTCCTTGTTACGTGCTGCCTGCTGTTTCTGGATAATAGACAAGGCTCTGTTTATCGAAATTGGATATTTGGTCACGGTCATCTTGCCGAGACAAAGTCTCTGCTGGTGTTTGGCCACCGTGGGAACCTGTAGCTATGGCCGCTCCACCGCTGGACACTCAGCCACCGTCCGTTTCTTCAATGAGGTAAGTTAATTTAAGAGGTTTTAGCAGTTAGAGTAGGGTTTAAGGATAGGGGATTAGAGTAAAGGGATAAGGTTTTCGGGTTAATGGATTAGGGTAAAGTGTTTAAGGTAAGGGGCTTAGAGTAAGGGCTATTATGGTAAAGAGTTTTAGAGTAAAGGGTTTTAGGGCAAGGGGTTTTAGGGCACGGAGTTTTAGGTAAGGGGTTTTAGGTAAGGGGTTTTAGGTAAGGCGTTTTAGGTAAGGGATTTTAAGGTTAGGGATTTTAGGGTAAGGAGTTTTATGGTATGGATTTTAGGGTAAGGAGTATTAGGGTTAGGAGTTTTAGGGTAAGGGGTTTTAGGGTAAGGAATTTTAGGGTAAGGAGTTTTAGGGTAAGGAGTTTTAGGGTAAGGGGTTTTAGGGTAAGGGGTTTTAGGGTACTGGTTTTAGGCTAAGGAGTTTTAGGGGAAGGAGTTTTAGGGTAAGGAGTTTTAGGGTAAGGGGTTTTAGGGTAAGGGGTTTTAGGGTAAGGGGTTTTAGGGTAAGGGGTTTTAGCGTAAGGAGTTTTAGGGTAAGGAGTTTTAGGGTAAGGAGTTTTAGGGTAAGGAGTTTTAGGGTAAGGAGTTTTAGGGTAAGGAGTTTTAGGGTAAGGAGTTTTAGGGTAAGGAGTTTTAGGGTAAGGAGTTTTAGAGCAAGGGGTTTTTAGGGTAAGGGGTTTTTAGGGTAAGGGGTTTTTAGGGTAAGGGGTTTTAGGGTATGCGGTTTTAGGGTATGGGGTTTTAGGGTATGGGGTTTTAGGGTAAGGAGTTTTAGGGTAAGGGGTTTTAGCACAACAAAACGAAAAGTGGACACCAGCACTCCTATAATCTATATTAATACATATATGTAGTGATCGGTGCAGTAAGGGGAAAGAGGCAAATGCAATAACTAGAAAAAAGTTTGTGCACCGCTGTACTATCTGAAAAGAGCACTGGATTTATCAAAGAAAGACAAGTTCATAGAAAACAACAGACAAGTTTTTCCTTTGGTAACTGTGTTGCTTTTGCCCTAATCTTCCAGCTGGAAGACTTTAGGAAATAACCCCCTTCATGTGTTTATGTTTGTGCAATTCACAATTTTATTTATACATTTAATTGGAATATTTGTATTTCATCTGTTGCCAGAAACGAAGGTTTTAGTGTGCTCATGAGTGCATAACACTATGTTATTTTTTGAGACCAATTAAGCATGGTTCACTGAATTTTTATTTTTAAATTGGAAGATTGAAGGGAGTTTATATACTTTAGAAGGTGAAAATAAACTTTGTTAGTGCAAAATTGCCACAGATCATTTTATCAAATTCTTCCAAAAGTACTGTATTGCTAATAACTGGAAGTACTTTATTTCTCCACAATGAGAGGCCTGTTTACATGGACAATGTAGTGTCATGTCACTGCCTATGTTGTGTTGACTTTAATATTAACAGATACATGTCAATTTGTAAGAGAAAGTCTTGTGTGAACCTTAGTGCAGCTGTTAAAATATAAAGGTCACATCCACTTTCATGCTTTATATAGCATTAGCTTTAGCTATGTTTGCTTTCTTAATCCTGGTTATAACTAGGATTGTCTATTTATTACTCTAATAACATATTACAATACACTTAAGCATATTTTAAAACTGCTTAATATAAAGTAATGCAGTTTAATCAAATATGTTCAGCTGTGAGATAATTTGTAAAACTCATTAAAAAAAGTATATGATGATATATATATATATATATATATATATATATATATATATATATATATATATATATATATATATATATATATATACTACAACTAAATTAAAAAATCCAAGACATCGATTGTTTTGTCAAATTTTCTTTTTAACTATAGGTTTGAGGCATGTGGTCTCCGGAACTGAACCCCATTCATTTTAGCTCTGGGGACAAACTGCTTTCAGAGATACTTACCTTCAAATGGGGTGCCAGTATCCCTTCGCTTTTCGAAGCTCCCACATCATGCAAGAAATTGGAATGTCGCACCGGATGATGTCATGTCTTCCTATTGGCCTGCAGGGCGTGGGAGCTTTACAAATGCGGCCATTACGTGATCCCTGCTAGCCGAACTAGCTACAGGCACCTACTACGGAGGTACGTAGGGGATCTACGGAGCTGAAATTAACGGGGGTTGAGATCCAGAGACCCCCTGCTTCAATTCTATGGTAAAAGACAAAAATTAGCTAAATGAACCGCTGGCTTGGTTTGCCGCTTTAAGTAAAATACACACAAAGTGCATTTTTTTCTAATCAAGTGTCTCTTTTAGTAAAGTTATTAAAGTCATATTTTTTTATGGAAGCTAAAAAAAATGCAGTGCCCGTTAATAGAAATGTGAAAAATGTTGGGCATTCGCCATTTGGGGAAAAGTTGCATCTGAAAAGCGCATCTGTGATCAAATGCAGTGTAAGGAATCCCAACCCACTCTAATAGTGTGTCTGTGATCAAATGCAGTGTAAGGAACCCCAACCCTCTCATAGTGTGTCTGTGATCAGATGCAGTGTAAGGAACCCCAGCCCTCTGTAATAGCGTTTCTGAGATCAGATGCATTGTAACTTCTTATGTATTTTGTACAATTTTTAAATGACCTGAAAATTACAGGGAACCCTTTAGGGTAGTCCGGGGAAACCAAGGTTTCCTAGGAACCCTTGTTGAAAAACATTGTTCAAAACAGCAATATCTGGGAAAAGCTACCCAAAAAGTAAACCTCTTCTTAGATGAGTATGAATCATTGCTGCCCCATCTGACAATGAAGTGGTCAGTTATAACCTGAGAAACAACTGAGAGAGAATGCTCCTTTAAATCTTTTCGCTTCCCCCCGCCCTGCATTGTTGAGTGTGCAAGAGAGATGCTATACGCTTCATTTTCCATTCAATTAACCACAGAGCAGTCCCAAACTTCAAATGTTCTGGAGAGATATTAGAACTACTGCATCACATCTGAAACACACCATTTATATCCATTAAGAAGTTGTTCATGAAATCAATAAGGGCTGCAGGATATAAACACATACATAAGTGAAGGAGTACATTAAACGCTTCACTGTACTTGGTATTTTTTCTCCCCCCCCCTATTTTTTTTTTATTATTACATGAATGGGAAGCAGGGAATCCCCAGAGCTGCAACATGCTACTGTCAGCCCAAGGAGCCTCTGGTTCCCGAGATAATTTACATTGAAGGTAGTGTGGGTACTGTCCCATCCATTGGAAACAAATTGAAGAATTAAATCTCCCTGCATCATGCTGGACAATATAAAGCAGCAATGGAATTTTCTTATTGGGCAGCAAGATGCAGGGGATTGAAATAACAAGGAAGGCTCAGTGGCACTTTTCTCTGTATTTCAGAAATCAGGGGGTCTCCGGAGCTGAAATAGCGTGGTTCAGCTCTGGGAAACCGCGGCTTCCCATCCGGTTTTTAAAAAGTGGTTAAACGTTCCTTTAAACAAATCACTAAAGGACCAAGGTCATGTATTTATCTGTACTGTAGGGTTTCAAAATAAATCTTAATCTTATAACTCACAACTATTTCTATAGATTTGATGAGTGTTACAGTGAATAGCACTTGTCCAACAGCTCTCATTCACCTGCAAAACTGTACAGAAAGTATCAGGGGCTGTGGTGTATGGAGGAGCGTTACCCATTCCTTACCCGTCCTTTACCAATGGCACAAACTGGCCCTTTTTTCTCATTGCTGCAATGTAAAACATTGGATGAAAGAAGATCCCTAAAGGGATTAGTGAGGAATCTCAATATACTGCAATCCCAGCCATCCTGAAAACAACTCCAATATAGACCACTTATTAATCTTGCTGATATGATAATAACTTCTCACACATTTAATTCACTTTGTATAGTTAAATCAATGTTTTTTTGTTTTTTAAAAATGTTTTAGGCTTTTTTTATATAGGGTGTAGCCTGCATTTAAAGTTTGTGGTTTTCTAACTATAACTAGTAGAAAATCCTACATTTTTCTTGATGTATGTAACATAACCAGCAATCCCACAGCAAGCAGTAGACCACAAATGCAAATTTGAGAGCTTAGCAGCAGATCATATGTCCCATCTTTTCTGAAAAGGCACAGCCCTTTCATTTCATCCTGCATTTATGGATCTACACAAAACCACAGCCTTTTCCAAGATGCATTCTAGACATTACTTGTTTTACTTGTCAGTCTGCACTGTCAGCAGTGATCAAGTTTGTCAAATATCTGAAGCTTTTTTTTCACCCCCGATTTTAGTGGAATTATGGATGGTACTTATATATTTACCTAGGATCCACATTTATTTTAGAAATATGAAACTTCACTTGTACAGTATAATCTTTTCAGATTCTTGAAACATGTTGCAGACCCCTACATTATGTTGTAAACAGGCAACAACCGAAACATATAGAAACCCTTTAATGTACAGGGATAGCGTGTATCAGGTATCCTGTCTCTTATTGTAATGCTTTATAAACCTCTCTTTCTTTTACTGAGGGTTAGCCCGATATGGAAGTAATAAGGCAAAACACCTTGTAGATTGTAAACTTCATGGAGTAGGGCTCCTATAGGGCCAGTGTGTGCTAACGTCCTAATATTATTGCTATCGTCTTCACACCTCATGGTACCTCACACGGCATATATTGGTACGCTATAAATAAATAAATATTTTAGAATAGATTTTTCTACTTACTAGTTTGATATCAATTTATGATCATATTAGTGTATATAGTATACAACAAACGACAGAGAAGCCCAATGCTACATCCAGCATGACAAAAATACACACTAAAATACTTATAAATTCTCTTGAAAAAGGGTCATTTAGTTTAACCCTTTGGCCAAAGCGTTCTAACCATCATGGTGGTCTTTCTCCCTCCTAATAGAAGTAAAAGAGAATTTTAATCCTAAGAGATATATATATTAGTATTTTATCTGGTAGTGTTAGGACTTGCGAACAGGTGTCTGCCTTGTTGTGGCTCGCAAGCTTACAACGCTTTGGCCAAAGGGTAAAACTAAATGACCCTTTTTCAAGAGAATATATAAGTATTTTACTGTGTATTTTTGTCATGTTGGATGTAGCATTGGGCTTCTCTGTCGTTTGTTGTATACATATGCCATGCTCAATAGCTCTCCTTTTTGACACTTATATACATATATATATATTGTGGGGGCTCAGGGATTCCCAAAAAGAGCTTGCTGGGGTTTTGTTGTAGTGTATATAGTAAACAGATCCTAAATGAAATAAGTGAAATGATGTGAATATCTATCTATCTATCTATCTATCTATCTATCTATCTATCTATCTGTATATATATATATATATATATATATCAAAAAATTAATAGATGATACCGTTCTGTGGCTACCGAAATGCTTTTATTTGTGCGATAGATAGATATATATATATATATATATATATATATATATATATATATATATATATATATCTATATATCTATATATCTATATATATAATATAGATATATATTATATAATATATATATTTTTTTTTTTTTAAATTGGAACATTTCACTTCTACTTTGTGTTTGCTAAGGGGCCTCGAAGCAAATTTGGGGGTATAAAGAGAGAACAGCAAGATTAAAAGTGACATAAAAATGTGAGCGGGACTGTGGAATTTCAATACAAGAAAAGTGATCAAAAGCTGATAAATGCAACATATGCAGTATACACAAGCACATATTCCACAGAATCCAAAGAATGCACATCAGATATATTTACCATGCTCATACTTTGGAATTTGAGATGTTGCAGGACTGTTTCTCTTCTGAAGTTGTATTTGATTTGATCAAATTCATGGGCTGATACAGGCATTGAATATATGTAACGGAAACCAGAATCAGATTAGCTAAAAGAGGCCCCGATCATTCCACCGATGCCTAGTTACAAAAAAATGTAGCTGAGGCAAGCACTATGTTTTTACAGCTTGGTAATGTTTACTTTGGTTTGAAAAAAAAAACAAAACCTTAATGTAATTAAATTTAGGCCATAATATGTGGAACTCCACTTTAGATCCAAGAGGCAGCAAAAATATTAGAACAATCATATTGTGATGGGACGACATCCAGTCTATTAACATTAAAGTGACAAGTATTTTTACAGAACAAAAAAAAGAATAGAAAAAAGTGAAAGAATAGAAAAACACATATAAATTAAATTAAATCTGTCATTCATATATACATACAACCTCTTCCAAACACATACCTTTAAATGTATTTAAAGTGCCATCTCCCCAAATAATGTTTCTAAACATTTTTTATGAGAGAGCTGTTATCTCTGACACTGTTTAAACAAGAGTGACCTGGCCATGAAATCTCAAACACCAAGCACTCAGTTGATGTTTAACAAACAGACCTTTCAAAGTGCCCTGTCTTGGCTCTGTTGGTGGTGAGTTACAGTGCCACCTACTGGAAAGACTAGTGGGCATTCTATTTTGAATATATATGGGTTGCAGACCTGTTTGAGACGTTAACGTGCTCGCATGTGATATTTTTATTTACTTTATGCTGTACAGCGGAGGCTTTTTGTTACGTTTTTTTACCCACCATAACTTAGGTGTGGTTGAAACCTATCTCAGCTTCAAATTGCAAAGCCAGTATAACCAGCCTCATATTGATGAGACCCAAAAGGTCAAAGCATGCTGTCTGTGAGTGGGTTTACGGGCTATGCACTATAACCCAGGCTGCGCTGAAAAGCTATGTAATGCGGCAGGCATAAGTTTATGTCCACGTCAAAATGGATTTTAAGCAAAAGGTGACACTGTGGGTTCATTTGCATGTCATTTCCCAGAATCCCTTGCTGCAGTGGAAGCATTGTATGCTAGGAGATAATGGCGAAAAGCAGGCCTGCCTGAGCCATGTGAATGTAATATTTTCATTTGTTGAATATATGTAAAAATGTATAGGCTGATTGGCTCCAAGGTCCTGTCATTTGAGGTAAGGGGAGTTATAATAACTAAACCTCATTTTGTATGATTTTTTTTATTTTTACCTCAAAAGTTCCATATTTTTTTTTATTAAAAAGGGAAAACATGTGGAGTGTAATTCTATATGAAATAATATATAATGGGAATTTGTGAGTAATATTCAACATGAATGAAAATTGTATTAAATATTTCAGCAGACCATCAAAACTGATGGCAAATGATATGCTTATTAATCAAAATACAATCTATGTTAAAATCCTTGTAGAGATGAAACTATACTGTGTAAAATTGGGGAAACTAAATAAAGATCATATTGCATTTCTCAAATTTTCCTTCCTGAATTATGCTCTGGTTACTCAATTTCAGCAACACATTTGAATGTGGAAAAGATTTTAGAAGCGGAATTAAAAAGGGCTGTTTATAATAATATGATCATTAGCCTAAATAAATTAAAAAACACTTTAGAAGGAGGCTCATATACTGACAATCTATACGTACATAAAACATAAAACTGCAGTATCTATTATCAGTGTATTTCGGGCCATATTTACAAAGCTATTCTGTAGGATACCTTCTGTCAACGAAAGATACCTTAGAGCCCATTTAAGTGAGTGGGTGGGAAGTTGCCTTTTGTTGCAAGATGGTGTTTTATGCAATGACCACTTGGTAACATAGCCCTAAATGTCCAAAGGATGTTGACCGATGGTATATATTTAGTTTTTTACTACTTTGTAAATCAGAATCTATTTATCTAGCCCAGGGGTGCGCAAACTTTATGCGCTGTGCCCCCTGCCTGTTCAGCCCCTGTGCATGCGCGCCCCCATTACCAGCCTGAAGCCAAAGTACGTCAGTTACAGAGGCCTCGTGCACTCCTCGGCATTTAATTTAAATACTTTGGGGAAGAGCGTGGGGCCTCTGTAACCCCCCTCAAAAAAAATATTGCGCCCCCTTGTTTGCGCACCCCATATCTATTATTCTAAGGCATTAAACAGGAGTTATTTCATTTAAAGAAACAGCCCTAACAGCACTTTAAAAAAAAAAAAAATTGTTTTAATATATGCAGCCTTTGATTAGCTTTATTGAAAATGGATCACATAAGGTGGCGATCGATTCGTTCTCCTGTGATCATTCACCAAAGATCCTGCTTCCTAGAGTTCACTAAATGACTGCCTTTAAGTTTAATCAATCTTTCAGTCAGTGTATCTCAGCAGCTACTATGTACACTTACGAAGGTAACATTATCTATTGTTACAGTGTGCAGCTCAAACTGTTGGGAATATTGACAACACATTATCACAAACGGGTAAATGTTGCAAATGTCTTGCACTGCAGGGGACATTCTTTATTTTATAAAATGTTTTACCAGGAAGTAATACAGTCAGTTACCTCTCGTTTTCAATTATGTGCTAAAACCTGGTATATAAACAATAGGATGATCAGTATATTACAACTCATTAAAAATGGCATTAGGAGTTGAATTTAAAATGATGTACTAAGTATCTAATACTACAGAACTGATGTATTAAAAAAACACATGCAGTCGTGACTGAGTTCTTAGTAGGAAAGGAACTTGAGCCGTGTGTACATTTCAATGGAAGCTGTACTTTAACAACATTTTTTTTTTTTAAATACTACATTCATTTATTGCTTAAAAAATGTACCACCTGCCTCAACAGGAAGTAAAATTTAAAAAGCAACAGCTGGCTCATTTAACCAGTGAGCAAAAAAACAACAACCCTCCAAACATTTCAAGGCACATCAGGGTACAATTAAAAATAGGAATAAGTAGCCATGAAAAAAAAAATGTATAGTCACACACATCTGGGATAGAAACAGGGAGATTTTTGTGACTGAAGTTCTTTCAGATATCATAGACACGTGAACTAAAAGGAAAAGGGTTAACCGTTTATTCCATGCTTGCTCAAGGGAAGAATGTATCCTTGAGAACATGTGTTATCAATGACTACGTGCCAATGCAATATTGGAGTCATTTATGTACTAGAGCAGGGGTAGCCAAATCTAGTCCTCAAGGGCAACCAACAGGTCAGGTTTTCAGGATATCCCTGCTTCAGCACAGGTGGCTTAGTCTGAGCCACCTGTGCTGAAGCAGGGTATCCTGAAAACCTGACCTGTTGGTAGCCCTTGAAGACTGGAGTTGGCTACCCCTGTACTAGAGTAAATATAAAGTAAAAATGTAATCAGTTAACATTCAGTTGTGAAATCCAACTGTTACATTTAAGTAAAATTGCTTTTCTATTTACAGAGTTACATTTTACTAACTTTTTCAATACGCAGTTTAATTTAGACCCCTATTTTTTTTTTAAACGTTTGCTGCTGTTCTGTTAGAATTCCATATTTCACTGGGAAATGATCAAGTAGTTGTATTAAAATTAATGTAAAAACTAGGGGGTAATCTTAAAGTTTTATTTTTTATTTATATTTGATATTGAAGAATGACAGTCTACGAATTGTCTTAATCCCAACAAACTGCTATGGGATTTCTTCTTCCGTTGATATGAAACCCTGTTTAACACTGACAAACAGTATATAGTTTGTGATATTTCTTATTTTTTTCCAAGTTTTATTTTTGTTTTCAAATTTGCAAAAATATATAACATATCATGGGGCTTATTCTTGTAGCTGCGCTATTGTACATGTCAGAATGCATGATTTCACACTGCAATTAGTGGAAAAAATGTCTGAAGTTGCCGTATTCTTTAAGAAGTTCCGCTTGTAAAATATCTATTGAAACCACACATTCTGAGCGAATAAACATACTGTACAAATCGTGTGATGTTGACTTAAACAGAACTAACATTACATGGGGAGATCACTCAGCACAGACATATTATATAAACTGGGCATTTTACAATTACTGAAGGGGGTAATGTGCGCTTAACAAGATTTTGTAATTTGTAATGTTATATGTGTGTATGTGTAGATACTGTATATACATGCACGCACACACACGCACGCATGCACACACACACACAGAGTTTCTCAGGCCTTCGCAGGGTGCTGGCTGACATGAATAACCAGATAGGAAAAAGATGGGCGCATGGCATTTTTATAAAACAAAAAAGGTGCTTTATTTGACAGCAGTAAATAATGCTCCAGAGATATTGAGATACTTGGTACTTGACAAAAAACTGGTGGCAAACCTCCTTTTTAAAAAATGGCTGCCATCACAAGGTACTTCAACCAATCGCAGTATGATATACAACATGGCACACCCCCAATCTGATTGATTGAAATGGAAGTTGTCACATGGTACTTCAACCAATCATATGTGGGTTGGGGGTTGGGGTTGTACCATTTCACACTCAAATGTAATGTCACAGGCCATTTATATGGCATGTCTGTCTCATCTGAGCTTAAGGCTGCATCCCCGCTAGTGCTGAGTGGGCGGCGCTTACGGCGGTTACTTGAATATATAGATATATGTAAGTCCCCGCTCACGCTGTGTGTGCACGCTCGTGCTCGTGCTCGGGCTCACCCGCACTCGGCGCTTAGATAAACAAGAAAATTATACTTTCCCGCATGCCCAACTACCCGCAATGCCCCTCCACCCCGCGCACGTAAATGCAGGACACCTGGCGCTCATGCTTGGAGCGCTCTCCAAGCATGAACGCGCTCAGTGCCAGCGGGGACTCAGCCTAAGAAGCCGATGAGACAACATCCGCCCTGTCGGATTACAAGTAAGATTGCGGCCATGCTGCCGCTGAGCGCGCTCATGCTTGAGAGCAGTGATGTCACCAACTCTTCAAGCATGAGCGCAGGCTGTCCTGCAGAATTTTGCAAGCGCGAGAGGGTGGTGTGGCCAGGGGGCGTGTAATTCGCTGGATCAGGGCTATTTCTGTGTTTAGTGTGTGTGTGTGACTGCGTACTGTGTGCATTGACTGGTGCTGATTGGTTGCTGAAGGGTCATGTGACCCTTCAGCGTGCTTGAAAATCAATTTTTCTCTGTCTCTCCAAGTGCCTAGCTCTGGAGAGCGTATGTTCACGTGCAGGAGTAAGCGTGCGCCGCATGAGCGTGGCTGTACAGATTGACTTTAACTGAAGTGAGCGTGCCAAGCGCGCTCTGCGGCAGCATGGACGCAGCCTAAAGAAGACAGAAGAAAAGAATGAATAACTCACTGGTTAAATGCTCTTCAATCAAGATTTGATCACAGACTTCTTCGCATAAGTTGGTGAATATCATTGCGTCAACAGTCAAGTGTTGGTTCTCGTGTAGGATGGGGATAAAGACATCAATGGTAAGAAAAACATTGATTGTATTTTATTTAACTGTTTATTTTTTTTTTAGTTTGCCCATTTTTTTAGGTTACCCATATAGCTTTTTCGGCTATAGATAAACACAGTGACAAGCAATGCATTGTTTGGCAAATGCTTGTTTTTATTTCATTGTTGTGTATTTTTGGTGCTTGTTTTTTCTTTTTAGGTTGCCCATTGACCTCCATAGTGTACCACTGTGTCAATTAATGGGTAGAGAGTGGGGGTAGTTGCCCTGGGGAGGGTGGTTAGGCACCTGGGTGGGTAGAAGGGGAGGGGGTTAACCCCTTAATTACTATAGCAGTTACTAACCGCTAAGGTGATTAAGGGGTTAGTGGCCATTAGTTTGTTTTTTGATTGTTCTGTTGCTGCCCATGGAGGACATGGGTGTGAAGGACAGTGATGAGGATGACGTTCATCCTGGCAGGGGTAAGTAGAACTTTTATTTACTTTATGCTGGGTGGATAATATTTTATTTTTAATGGGCAAATTAGCTATTATCCAGATAATAGTAATTTTGCCCATTATTATACTGTATGTGTTGAGGGGGGTTGTTGGTTGTAGAGGAGGTGGGCAGAAGGGTTGTTATATTTTAATTTTTCTTGGGGGTAGAGGGATTGGATGAAGGGTGAAGTTGCCCCATGTTGGGTGGTTAGGCCTCTCAGGGGGGGTAGAGGGAGTGGTTAACCCCTTTATTACCTTAGCGGTTACCACCGCCCGGGTAATAGAGGGAGTAACTCCTCCCGCAACCTTCCCGGCAGGCCTAACCACCCACCCTGGGGCAACTACCCCCTTCATCCACCCCCTGTGCCCCTAACAAACTGCTAAGCTAGTCGCTAAGGTAATTAAGCTGTTTTTAGTTACATTTTAATATTAGTGTACAGGAGCAGGGGATCTCCGGAGCTGAACCGCATTGATTTCAGCCATGGGAATCCCCTGATTCCTGAGTTACAGGCCCTTGTATGGGTTGCCAGTATCCCCTTGCAATGTTTCAATCTCCCACCTCATGTGACCGGGAGATTTAAATGCACAGGAGATACCGGCACCCCATACCGGGGCACATAACTCAGGATGCAGGGGGTTCCTGGGGCTGAAATCAATGCGGTTCAGCTCCGGAGACCCCTGCTCCCGTACACTGGTATTAAAATGTAAATAAAAACACTGCGATTGCCTGTACGAGCTGTGCAGTGAGAAGCTATTCTCTGTGTGTAACTCTTACAGACTGCGGCCAGATCGCATGGGGAAGAACTGAGAAAAAGGCTGACATACCATCGCTGCTATCCCATACGGTATTGGCATTTTCTTACCTCACGGTTTGAGACTTGTGGAAATGCTTTCTGATTCTTTCTGAATAGCGTGATAACACAAATGACAAACCGTTCAATAGGGTCATGCCAAACTGTTCGAGATGGCAGTAATTTTATCGAAGCTACTAGAATAGGCCCCCTAGTCTTTTATAATAGTATTCCTATGCTCCATGCACACACATAAATTGTCAGTTATATTGCAAAAATTGCTATCCCATACCAACTTTAGGCAATACACATCATATGAAATAGTGACCACGTAAAAAAACTAACCCAACATGTTTCTACAAAATATTTCAAAATTGACTGGCAATTTTACTTTTAAGGATTCTCAATCTGTCAGGGAGGCTGTATGCCATTGCTATGCCATTTCCCATTATCCTCTGCTTGTTTCATCCTAACTGATAATTGTCTCTCCCTCACAAGTGAGGGCAGTAACATCACGAGACTAGAATTGAAACTTCACCTAAATCTATTCTGCCATATTGATCTATCCTGGGGAGTACTATATTATTGAAGTGAAACTTCTTTAGTGGCACCTATTCTGATGGGGTAAAACGGGAGAGATGGGGGACAAATGTGAAACGGAAGTGACGTCACGGCTCCCCCCTCCCCCCCCTCCCCCCCCGCATCTACTGTGACATGCGGCGGCGGCGGCGGCTCCTAACAGCCGCTGCTCCCCCACACACACCCGCTGTGACATGCTGCCCACACACCTGCTGTGACATGCGGCGGCGGCGGCGGCGATAGCCGCCGGCGCCGCTCCTAACGGCCACTGCCATGGGTATAGCAAGATGGCTGCCGCAGAGCTTCCGGTGCTGCGGGTGTAATAAGATGGTGGAAGCCCCGCAAGTACTCCGGCTGAGATAGGAGGAGCCGCTGCTCAGCCTCTCTCCTCCCTCTTCCCTACCTCCGCTTCCCCGTGTCCCGCTGACTAAAGGGCGCCACTCTCCTCACACGGCCGGCCGCTGCGCCGCTCCTAACGGCCGCCGGTCCCAGCTGCCATTCCCCCCAAACGTGCACTGCCATGCCGCGCATGCGCTGTTCCCCGCGCCAGCTGACATGCCGCGCATGCGGTAGTCATGGTGACGCCACGGCTCTCATAGGGACACTGCACCCCACACTGCTCCAGGCCCTGATCTCCTGCGGCCTCTCCTCTCCTCCCGGTGCATGCCCGTGTCCCTGCAGGCCTCCCCTGGCCGCTGCCTGTGGGATGAGCCGCTGCGGGTCAGTCTCAGGCCTGAGCTCCGGGCAGGAGGTGACTGGTGAGGGCGGGGAGACTTTCACCTCCCTGGGCCGGTACCGGGGCGGGGAGCTGGAGCTGAGCCTCTCCCCATCCCTGCAGGGCGGCAGCTTCTGTGGGGTAGAGCCCGAGGGGCTCCTGTGGTCCCTGCAGCCGTGGACTCCCTTCAGGAGGCTGCTCCGGAGGGATGTGCAGACTAGCCGTCCGGCCGCCTGTTGGTCACGGCCGCCTAGGAGAGGAGCTTCATGCGGGAGGTACACACACTGTCACACACACGAGCACTCAGACACACACTGTCACACACACGAGCACTCAGACACACACTGTCACACACAGACACGCGCGCACTCTGTCACGCGCGCGCACTCTGTCACGCGCGCACTCTCAGCCACGCGCGCACTCTCAGCCACGCGCGCACTCTCAGCCACGCGCGCACTCTCAGCCACGCGCGCACTCTCAGCCACGCACACACTCAGTCACGCACACTCTCAGTCACGCACACTCTCAGTCACGCACACTCTCAGTCACGCACACTCTCAGTCACGCACACTCTCAGTCAGTCACACGCACATATCAGGAATTCACACTTAGTGCAAATAGCTAATACAGGGGATGTGTGCCGAGCACGCGCATTCTAAGTCAAATTTATTTGCGTTTTGTCAATGAAATTGTATTTTGATTTTTAATTAAAACATCACCAACACAAATACAATTTCTGTGACAAAAGTCAAAGAAGTTTCACTTACTATGCGCGTGCACAGCACACACACCTTTTTTTTTGAAAGGTACAGTACATATGCTTTTTATTGTTGATAATAGATAGGCTAAAGAGGCAGAATACATATTTATATTCTCCATGTCCTATTTAATTCTAATCTTATCTGATACTTATTGTCATTCCCTCTTTTCATTTTGACTAGCTATGGCAGCACAATTAGTTTACAGAAAACCGCAAAGGAAAAAGTGTGTTGATTTTGTGCCTGTATATAGAAAGTCTTATCACAAAAGAGATTATACAAAGATTGTGAAGCCCCATAGCATTTTTACCATGCCAACATTAAACATTAAGAAAGTATTAAACAATATTTATAGTTTGTGTGTGTTGTTTAACGGCACCAAATCACCTATGTTTTCTCTCGTATCATGAGCACACTGCGTAGGTGTCACATTTGACTCCTCCCTCACATTCTCCTCTCATATTCACAATGTAGTTAAAACCTGTTTTTTTTTCTTCAGTAACATTGCAAAGATACGCCCTTTCCTCTGTCGCTTTACTTCTAAAACTTTAATGCAGGCCCTCATTCTCTACAGTGTAGCCCAGCGTTGTGCAAAGTGGGGGGCACAGGATTTTTTTGGGGGGCGAGGGCGGTTGCAGAAGCCCTGCACTCTTCCCCAAGTCATTTAAATTAAATGCCAGGAGATCGCGTGGGGCCTCTGTAACTCACTTACCGGCATTCTGACGAGTTGCTGTGACGCATGGCAAATGACCCCGCGGTCTCATACAGAGTGACATCACGCGTCTGTTTCCATGGCAACGGGGTTACATGACGTGATCTCGCGGCGTTATTTGACGCCGCCAAACCAGGTAAGGGGGGCACGAGAGCAAGGGAGAGCAGGCATGGGGGCGCAGCTCAAAAAGTTTGCGCTCCCCTGGTCTAGACTATTGTAGCCTTTTACTGTCCCAGCCTTCCTGCCTCTCACCTGTCTGCCCTACAATCTATCCTAAATTCTTCAGCTACAATCCCTGTATTCTCTCCTAAATCTTTCTCAGAGTCTCTCCTGCTGAAATTCCTCTCCTAGTTTCCTATTAAATCCTGTATTACTTGCAAAACTCTCCTCCTATATTAAGGCTATACATTTTTTGGCCCTTCCTTACATCTCAGCCCTAATTTCTCGTGTTCTGCTCAAGGATGTCTGCCTACCCATTTTGTATCTAAAGCCCTAAAACCTCTTACCCTCACTGCCCCACACCTCTGGAATATCCTTCCCCTCAATAACCGACGCGCACCCTCTCTATCCACCTTTAGGACCTTTCTTAAAATAGACCTCTTTAACGAAGCATATGGGTAACTCCACTGGCTGATACTATACATCTCATATGCTCTGACGTGGCCCCTTGCAGATGCACTTATATGTCTCTGTAAGTTCTCCCCACTTACCACTTAGATTGTAAGCTCTTCAGGACAGGGACTCCTTTTCCTATTGTTTTATGTTTGAAGCACTTATTCCCATTGTGTATAAAATCATGTCACGTGTATTGTAAAGGGCTATATGTACCTAGATGGTGCTATATAAATAAAGACATACATAAATACATATAGTAACAAATTAAATAATGTTGGTCCTTTGAAGTTGGATTAACTAATGTTGGTTCCTTTAAATAGTATGGTAGCATAGAGTGCAATTTACAGTATATAGACTTCACTGTCTCTTCACTGTATTCAAGGCAAAATGGTTAAAGTGGGAAAGTTCAAAAACGTACTTAACTTTGTACTGACATACAAAATATAATTTTGAATCAGGTCAGAAAATGTAACCCAATAACAAAATAAAATACCTGAATACCTTCAGGAAATGCTTTTGCAGATCAATCCCTGTTGGTGCTGGCAGTTGGTGCCGGCAGTATCAATCTTTAAAGGCATGTATCATCTAGCCCTTAATCTCAACACATTTCTGCTTAAAGCTGTTCTTTGTTGACTTTTCTATACTTTAACAAGAAAGTAAGAGTTTGATTTATTTAATGTGCAGTCCTAGTTAATCAAACATTTTTTGTTTTCTTTACAAACTTCTGTCACTCTTCCTTATTGATCCCCACCCCACACCCCATCATAAAATTCTTTAATATTTTTGTATTGTGCATAAATATTATGAATAATATATATATATTTATATTTTAGATACTGCTTTATATCTTAGTCCCTATTCAACACTGAAACTATGGAATCACTAGTGCATCATTTGCTCTGCCACTGAACTAATGTTTATATACAATATAAAACCTATGAAGAAAGACCAAAGGACATTAACATGTACCGCTTAGAAGAGAAAATGGAGAGCGGAACATGATAAACCTTCAAATACATCAAGGATTTAAACAAGGGAATGGAGGGAAGCATATTTAGGAGAATGAGAAGTGCTAGAACAAGGGGTCATGCTCTGAAGGGAAGGTGGATGGCTCAGGGGAAAAGTGAGGAAGTACTTCACAGAAAGGGTGTTAGATTCATGGAATAATACAGTAAGGGAATTCAAACTGGCATGGTATATACAGTGCACATGGGTATCCTAGCTATGAAAGAAAGCCTAGGATCTTAGAGGGTCTGAGGTTTCACAACATATGGGGAATTGGGCAGACTAGGTGGGCCAAGTGTTTTTTATCTGCCGTCAATTTGTATGTTTCTTTGTATAACTAGCCACTCATTGAAGCACAATGCTGCATGTCTTCTGTGATAATTATTGTACTGGCAATTTTTTACAATATATTAAAATATGTCACATTATAAAACACACATTAGAAATGGTAGAAGAGCAATTACGTCATTTTTTTAATTCATTGAAATTTTTTATACATTGTCAAATTGCTTCTTTATTGCCCATGTAACAGCAATTCAATACAATGTTAGGAGAACCTAAATTGAGACTAGTGCCAGCTACTAGGTTAGACAGTGATTAGTTGACTGTGATTTCTGCTATGCACAGTGCTCTGTATTATAGAAATACTACATAACGTAATTAGATAAATAATTATGATACAGTAGACCATGGCAGTGAAATTCGGAATAGGTTGGGGGCCAATTCTTAAATCTGACTGCAAGTCTCATGCCGCATCATCAGATGTCGTAAGGAAAAAAAGAACGTATCCTACAGCCTGAGTCGCATAGTCGCTATAACCACCTTTCTTTTATCCACCTCCCTTCTTGATTAACTGAAGAAGAAGTGCATAGGCAGCTTGATAATGAAATTAAAGTAAATAAAGCACCTGGCCCCCTTTAGCATGCAGAAAAAAGTTTTTAAGGAGCCAAGTTCAGTAATAGCCAAACCATTACATTTAATATTGAAGGACTCCATTTCCACAGGCTCAGTACCACAAGATTGGTGTAAATCAGATGTGGTGCTTATATTTAAAAAGGGATCTAGATCACAACCGGTGAATTACAGATCTATAAGCCTGACTTCAATAGTAGCGAAGCTACTTGAATGTATAGTATGAGATTATATTGAAGAATACTGTACCTAATGGATAACAAGTAATGGGAATAGTAACGGATAATACAATTATGGATTTATGAAGGATTTTGAAAAGGCCTTTGATACAGTTCCACACAATAGGTTTGTGTACAAAATAAAGGAAATTGGACTCAGTACAAATATTTGCAACTGAATTGAAAACTGGTTGATGGCTAGACAACAGAGTGTGGTTATAAATGTAACCTTTTCAGGTTGGGCTAAAGTTGTGAGTGGAGTAACTCAAGGATCGATACTGGGACCCCTGCTTTTTATCTTGTTTATTAATGGCCTTGAGGTTTACGTAGAGGGCAAAATCGCTATATTTGCTGATGGCACTATATTGGCAGTGTAAGGTAGTAAAATGAGAGCAGGATGTAATTTCTCTCCAGAAGGACTTGGATATACATGAATCTTGGGCAGGTAAATGGCAGATGAGGTTTAATACAGATAAATGTAATGTTATTTATGCATTTGGGAAACATGAGATTACAGGCGATTTACAACTTAAATTGGGATAAATTAGGGTATCCTTGATGGAGAAGGATTTAGGAGTGCTTGTAGACAGCAGTCTTAACAATAGTGGCCAATGTCATGCAGTAGCTGCAAAGGCAAATAAGATCTTATCTTGCATCAAACAAGCAATGGATGGAGAGAAGTAAGCATAATTATGCCCATTTTTAAAACATTAATATGAACACACCTTTAATATGGAGTACAGTTTGGGACACCACTCAATAGTAAAGATATCATGGGACTAGAAAAAGTGCAGAGAAGAGCCACCAAATTAATAAAGGGGATGGAAAATCTGATTTATGAGGTCAATGACATGAGGCTAGCTAAATTATAGCTAAATAAATAGAAAAGAGGTGTGTAAGAGGGGATATGATAACTCTATACACATATAATCGGGGACAATACAAGGAGCTTTCAAAAGAACTATTTATCCCAAGGGCTGTACAAATGACACATGATCATCCCTCAAGGTTGGAGGAAAGGAGATTTCACCAGCAACAAAGGAAAGGGTTCTTTACAATAAGGGCAGTTAAAATGTGGAATTCCTTACCCATGGAGACTGTGATGGCAGATATATTAGATATCTTCAAAACAAAATGTAGAAATCTTTTTAGAAAGGAAAGGAATACAGGGATATAACAAATACATAAACATGGGAAGGATGTTGATGCAAGGAGAAATCTGCTTGCCATTATTTGAAGTCAGGAAATAATTTATTTTCCCGTGAAGAGATATCAGATGATATTTCACTGGGTTTTTTTTTTGTTTGCCTTACTTTGGATCAACATACTGTAAATACAAATATAGGATAAGTACCTGTCGTCTAAAATTAGCATAGGTTTAACTTGATAGACATGTCTTTTTTCAACCTCAGCTAGTATGTAACTATGTATAAATCATAAGTTTTGCTTTTTTCTTAAAGTAAAAGTTTACTAGATATTTTAAAATATCTTTTACAGGTAGAGTGGGAAAGGTATCACCAATCCTGGGTCCTGTGTATTAGCATATAAAAAAATATGTAAATCTTTCATAGATATTAATTATTCTCCATTGACTTTAGTGGGTATGTACAGTATCATCATTATGAGTCAATTAACATTTTTATTATCCATTTATTATTCTGTTAAATTTCCCCTAAAACTCTTTTTTACCTTTGTAGAACTGTGGAGCTTAACTATGGTTTTCCCAGTTGTAGGGACCCCCTTGTTGCCGGTAAATTTCACATTTACATTACAAATATTTGCCTTATTGGATACACATTATCAGCAACAGAGATAATTAATTGTTTTTTTACATAATGAGTCACATATCAACATAATAATGTATATGTGAATTTGGCACAGGATTATTACTTAATTACGCTATAGAAAATATTGTCAAAATCTAATCTGTAGATTTTCCTTTGATTTCTTTTACCAAAATCCAATCCGCACATAGAAATCCAAAGGGGGAAAAGGGCACAAAAAATTCGAGCAGTTCCGCGATCGGATCCGTTCCACCTGGATTTTGTGTGTGCGAGATAGAGAGACGACAGAGGAGAGGTCAAGGGGAGCAACTGTCGGGCTGGATTCCAGTAGTTTGGATAGGCTAGCAGGCAGGTAGAGATGGTCAGTGGACAGGCTGAGGTCTGAGACAGGCAGCTAGTAGTCAGTAAACCAGCCATGGTCAAGGACAACAAAGGAGTAATGTAGTAAATCCGAATAGGATTTTGCAAGGTGCAACAGCAAAACAACACGATGGGACAGGGCATTGAATCACAAGGAAAAAAAAAATCACGCTGGGAGCAATAGGACGTTTATAAAGGTCTGGCTGAAGCTAAGGAATAGATGTTGGTGATGAGGCAATTAGCAGCCTTCAGAAAGTTCTCTGCAGAGAACAGCAGCAGCAGTGAAACAGCAGTCCTGGTGGCAGATCGGCAGAATTCCAGACATGGGACAGAGAAGGACTACGGTTCAAGGCTTACCAGAGAAATGCCTGATATTACTCACCCCTCTAAAGGAGTGTTTTCCGCATGATCCACTTTTTGGTTTAGCAAGATATCTTCTATGAAAGACCCTGACTAGTCGTGGAGCATGGATGTTTCTCTCCGGCTCCCAGGATCTTTCCTCTGGCCTATAGTCCATCCATTGTTTTCACTATGACATCCCGGAGTCCAAAATCCTCTCAATTGCAAACTCCTGAACTGCGTCTGGTGGAAGAAGAATGCACCCAGGGAAGGGATTCTCCCAGAATGGCTTCAGTAGTAAAGCAGGAACAATCAGATGCGCTCTTATTGACTGGGCTTATCTGGGATGAAATTTTGCAGAGGTCCATGTATTTTTTTCCAAGCTTCCAAGTGGGTATCTTCAGATGTAGATTTTTAATTAAGAGCCAAACTTTATCACAACATAGGGACGGGACTTCGGTGCTGGTCAGCGGTTCTTTTATATAATTCTTGGCCTCCTGAAGAATCGCTTTTAGGGTTTCCTGAATCATCTGTAAAGAACAAAGGCTCTCTGAGACAGCGGTAATGGAACAGGCAACTAGTAGACAAAGAATGAAGGTTAGGTGGAATCCGTAATTTGCGAAAAATTGATTTTGCTAAGCTCAACTATGCAGAGCATTGTTGTAGGCAAACTCTGCGAGACACAAAAATTGGTCCCAGTGGTCCTGGATGTGTCTGATGAAACATTGTAAGTATTGTTCCAAGGTCTGGTTGGCTCTTTCTGATTAAGCGTGAAAGCCGGAGGATAGATTCAGGTTAATTCCGAGGGGTGAAAAGAAAGTTCCCACAATTTGGATATAAAATGTACCCCCCCCTGTCAGATGTGACTTAATCCAGAATCCCGTGAAGGCAGAAGACTTATTGAATGATTACCTCAGCCGTCATATCTGTTGTAGGGAGACATATGATGATGATACAATGATTTTGCTGAGATGGTCTACCCCTACCGGTATTGTAACTTTGCGATGGCGGTAATTCAACAATGAAGTCATTTGAGATGGATCCCCTAGGAATGTAGTTACAGGGAGTGAGTGTAGAAATCCACATGAGGAAGGCACAAGGGTTCTTGTTCCTGGCATAGGTCTCACAATATAGAATACATTTATAGACATCTTGCTGAAATTTGGGCAACCAAATGTAGCAGGACAATAGTTCCTGTGAACACTCAGATGGTCTGTAGGTTTAGAATCATGCATAAGTTGTAGAACTTCAATTTGATCCATTCTGAAACAAAAGGGCATTTTTTAAAGGGCTAGTGGCTTTTTTTTGGGACTAAATTGACTGTCCTGCAGGGGATTGCATAGTAATGGTTCATGGGAATGGGCTCCCTTAATACCTGAGAGAAGGTTAGAAGAAAAGGTAATACTAAGGAAATGTTACTTGAGCCGAAGGGTTTCTTCATGTTCAAAACTTGAAGAGGAGTTAGGAGATGCTCTATACAGGTTATGTGTTTTGCCTTTCTTAGAACCAAGGCTGTACAGAAAATTGAATCATGAGAATGTAACACCCTTATCCCCCCCCCCCCTCTGTGAGATTTTCAATTACATGGTATGGTAGTGGTGGTGTGTAGCTCACCTGTGGTCATCCAGGAGGCCTGAGTCTCTGAAGAGGGTAGAGGGAGCAGCAACAGGACATGCTTTTGGGTTAGTTGGTACAGTGCCAACATCCTGCAGGGCTCTACCAGAGGCAGGGAGTATTCCCCAAAGGAACCCCTTCCATTAACTGACACTCAAGCAAGGAAACACATCACCATTTATTGGCAGGCCAGTCCTGATCCTTCCTTTTCTCATGCAAGAGAGGTACTTAACACACAGCATAGAAGATTTCCCTCGCAGCTTGCATGGAGATCACTTCTTTACTAGGCCCCCAGGGGATTGAGGCCCCTAAGGCTAGTCTAAACCCCCTTACCCACTGATGGAGCAATATAGAAATATTGCCAACTCCCTAAGGAGCAGGCTACACGGGAACACATGCTCCAATGGCTTCCAGACTGCACCTGGAAACCGTTACAAATTAACTCCTGATTTAAGGAACTCACATTCTGGCCCATGTGAGAGGGATTTAACCCTAACACTGTCTGCGCCTTACCAGGACTTACAATGCTAGAGCCAGGAAACACATAGCCTGGGGCACTGGGCTACAAGAAGAATAGAGCCCACCAATCTTGTCGGACACAGTCTTTTGCTGATTGAACAAAATTCAAGTTCCGATGATCAGTAAGGATGGTAACCAGGTGAGTGGCTCCTTCTAAGTGGTTTCTCCATTCAGAAAAGTCCAGACTTAATGGCCAAGAGTTCCTTGTTCCAAATGTCATAGTTCTTCTCCGCTGATGACATTAGATAAGAATAAAATGCGCAAGAGTGAAGGAGCATCTTTGATTCAATCCTTTGAGAAAGAATAGCTCAGATGGCAGAGTCAGAAGTATCAACTTCCACTGAATGGAAGTTCAGGGTTTGGATGAATGAGGACATGAGCAGAAGTGAAGAGCTACTTCAGTTGCTCAAATGCTAAATTAGCTTCTGCTGACCACTCAAAAGGAACATCTTTTTAGGTGAGTTGGGTAAAAGGAGCAATTAGATAAGAGACATTTTTAACAAAGCGTCTACAGAAATTGCCAAGGCCAACAAACCTCTGCCCATCTTTCTCGTTCTTTGGAATTGGCCATTTCAGAATGTCCTGAATCTTACTAGGATTCATATCCAATCCTTCAGGGGAGATGATATAACTGAGAAATGGCATACAGATCTTTTCAAACTCAGATTTCTCAAGTTTAATATATAGTTGATGTTTACAGAGACATTTCAGAACAATTCGGATGTGTTTTTGATGATCCTGAAGACTATCTGAGAAAATCAGGATAACATCCATCAACCACAAACTGGTCCAGATTATCCTGAAGAGCATTATTTATTAAGTGCTGAAAAGGTTTGTCAATATAGGCCTTACTGAAATATTTTAGGAAGTGTGAGTGAGGCGAGTCATTTATACTTTGCATATGCCATTAGCATATCTCCCAGGTATTTAAGGTGTTCTCCTCCATATGTTATTTGGAGTGAGGTTTGAAGGGATACATATAGTGCTTGGGACTCTACTAAAATTGGTCTCTCTCCCTCCCCCAGCAGCAAAACCTTTATTTCATGCGACGGAATCCATGGATGAAAGGAACTTGCAAATTCGTGGCAGATTTAATTTCTGTGAAAATTGTGCTCATGTCTAGTAATATGCAGCCGCATTTCAAACTTCCAAAACCTTGACAATGTATGAATTATGGTTTGAATGCTATTCTGATAAAAAATTTCAATGCTATTTGGGAAAAGGGCCAAATGTTAAATAAACAAAAGCCTGGGCTAAGCAATTATATGTACACTTGAGATTTCAAAAGCTGTATACATATTTACTACATTATCTATGAAGTACTCTAAGGTTGGTCCACTAAAAGATATCACAACCTACAACAAATTTATGTTAATAAAAAAATTACAGTGTCTCACTTAAAGCCACCAATCTCTCGGCTCTAGGAGAGACTGCTCTTTTAAAGACGGATGCTTATATGTTTTCATTTGCAATTATTTCTCATACCCATGTTACAAGTTAAGTTGATTTTTTCCACATCTATTATCAGAGAAACAACTGAAAATGTTTTTATGTACATGTCTAATGCACATACATGATAATATGTATATGTCAATGTGTAGTTCCTGATGAAATATTGAATCATAATCCATAACTCACCAAGAGCATAATAAGGAAAAAGTTTTACCAGTATAGAAGTTTATGATTAAAAGTGCATGACAAAACTGAACTAATCATTCATGCCCTATAGTGAATGGGCCGTAAGATGTCACCCAGTCCTGGAATGTGCCTTTACAGAACATTTTCACTATGAACCACAATGTTTACACATATGTCCAGGGAAACTATCAACATGTATTTAAAATACTTAGGGGTGTACAGTATGTACTTAACCAATCCTGGAGAAAACTGGCACACAGAGTGGTCAAAAGGAGGAGTCGGGGAGGAGTTTCAGATGTATCAAATTGTAGGTCTGTGTGTAACTTGTTAGCCCTTTAGTTTGCATTAGACATTTGCCTGGTTTAGGGCTGCATAAAAATCTGCAACAGACGTAAGAAACTTTTGTTTTACATAAGATGCAACTGCTCACCAAATTAAAGGGTGCAGTATGTCAAAATACAATTTTCTCTGCATTTGTGATGTCACAGCAGTGGTTCTCAACTCCAGTCTTTAAGACCCCCCAACAAGTCAGGATTTCCCTGCTTCAGCACAGGGGGCTCAATCAGTGGCTCAGTCGAAGCTAGGATATCCTTAAAACCTGACCTTTTGGGGGATCTTGAGGACTGGAGTTGAGAACCACTGAATTAACTAAATCCTCTGTATCTATACTTACGGTACAACTGGTATATGTTGTCCATTTGTAGAGATTATTGGATATTAATACATCTAGATTTTCATCTCCCATGAACAAAATATAGATTTAAAACCAGCTTTTATTAGTAGACAGTTGAATGGGATGTTGAATTTATTAAGAGTTTTATGTGCTGTGCTGAGATAAGTACTTATTTGTATCTAAATGATTCACATGGGCCCCTTTAGATTATTAGCTCTTTTTAATAGCTATTGGTATTTTCAGCAAACTTTTTTTAATAAATATGTATTTTTGCTAATTTGTTTAGGGCATATTTTTGAGTGTAGTCATACAGATGTAAAAAGACTTACTGTTTTCAGTACCATGGCAAGATGTGAGATTCCACTTGTAGGAACACTTTATTGACTATGGTCAATTCTGCGACCAATAGAATTATTTGTGGGATTTATTTAATTGCAATTCAGTATGTGTCCAGCAGATGGCGAACTGAATATATTTGTACTGTACATGCCCGCACATGTGCCATCGACAACAAACCACACACCCAGCATGATAAAAACAGCATCACCCACACCCAGAACTCCAGAGATGCTTGCGGTGCATCCCCCATACACTGGCGACCATCACAGAAAATGCGTTTACAAATCCGGGATATTGCACTTGGTTGGTTTATCGCTGTCGCTAACAGTAAGTCTTGCTAGATCTGTACATCTTTTTTTTTATTCTGTTTATATTATTGACATCATTTCAATGTGGTTCTATTTGGGTCAACAACATTTAATTTGAGGCTTTCCAACCATATTACTATTTATTATGAATCTTGTTTATTTGAGTAAATTCTATCTGATAACTCTTTCTGTTCTGATATTCATTTTTAAAATCTTCCTGTAATTACACATATTGCATTGGTTATCTAAAACATAGTTTTTTCATGAAGCAATGAATATTGTACTTCTAAAAAAGCTATTAAACTTCACTTGACCTTGGAACCAAATGGAGACAGAAACTCTCACCCACCCTGCAAGTATGACCTTACCCAAATATCATACCCATTGGTACCCAACCATGGCCTGCTTCAGCCACCAAGATCCCCCCAGCACGCTGGCCCCTGCACACCGAAAGATCACAAAGGGTCAGCAACTAGTAGCCACCACCCAGCAGATTGACCTTCCCTGCATACTTAGACCAACACCCAAAACATTGATCAGAGCCCCAGCTGGTATGGTTCAATTTATTCAATTTATAAATAGAATATTTTTTTCCTCATTTTTTTTCTTCTATACATTATTATAACATAACATATGATGTAATAATAGTCAAACAATACTAACTATTGGAATAATAAGGAAGGGGGCAGGACTGCTTCCTCTTGTGCGACAGTAAAGAGGAATCCCACCACCCAAAGGCCAACATACAAATCTTTCAGAGGGATCTTCCCATTCCAAGCCCTCTGCTAAAAATGAAACACCTTGCTGCCCCAGCTCTACCCGGTATTGGGTCTTATGGTCTTGCTGCCCTTCTATATGATTAGGGCTTTTTTTTAGACAATAACATCATCCACTGATAAAACACTTTAAGATTATGCATTAAGATTATGATAATAATATAAGCATGTTTTTGTATAGCGCTGCTAGTTATACATAGCACTTTACAGAGACATTTTGCAGGCACAGGTCCCTGCCCCATGGAGCTCACAATCTATGTTTTCGGTGCCTGAGGCACAGGGAGATAAAGTGACTTGCCCAAGGTCACAAGGAGCCGACACCGGGAATTGAACCAGGCTCCCCTGCTTCAAACTCTCAGTGCCAGTCAGTGTATTTTACTCACTGAGCCACTCCCTCTCCTGGGATATAAAACACTGTTATATGTTTTAAAGTACAGTACAACTTGCATTAGAACTTTTACATTTTCCAAAAGACCTGCAACACATCAGAAGTGTATATAGGTATTTGCAGGAGCTCAAATGCTTGGACCCATACAGTAATCCAATTAGAGGTCACAACACATGGGGAGTATATTCAATTAGAGTGTAGTTCTCAATCTTCACATGCACTTGGCTCAATAATTCCCTGAAGGTGTGGAGTAAAATTATAATACAGTATCTTCCCTTCCTCTTTGGGATGGCCCATAATAAATGAGAGTACTCACTGTGTTCCCCTGTGTATCCTCAAGCATGAGCATGCAGCCGCGTCCAATGTCCTGAGATATCCAAAGTAGTTTGTGTGGCGCACAGCAACAAAGAACAGGTCACGTGGCAATAAAAAATGTGCTTAATAAAGCTGCATTAAAAAAAATGGTGGAGGGTGCAAGATATCAGAAAGTTTTCAGAAAAAAATCCTGATGTACTCAATTTTCAATTCAAAGATGTATTCATGTGATGGAAACTACAAACTTCAGAAGGGAGATGCAATATTAGAAAAAAGAGACCATAAGGACTACTTGTCAATCTCTCATACTCTTGGTTCCTTAATGTAGTAATCTCCTGTAGCCCTACAATAATTGAATACATTATTATTGAATACATTATCTCAACAAATGTATAAATATATATATATATATATATATATATATATATATATATATATATATATAAAATGAAAAGAAAAGCGTCCCAACTCAGCACTCAAATATACTTTGAGTATACTTGAGTGCTGAGTTGGGACGCTTTTCTTTTTCTATTACTTCTAGTCCCTAGCACCGTTAGTGGTTATTATATTACTAATTTAAATACTCATTATTTTGCTTAGTCTATTGCAGGCAGTTTGTCTTGTTGCAATATATATATATATATATATATGCAAATATAACTGTATGCTCATCTGCATGTCTTAGGCACGTATGCAACCCCGCCTTTCCCCATTATCACCCAGCATACAGCACTTCCACTGCAGCAAGGGATTCTGGGAAATGACATGCAAATGAGCACACAGTGTCACTTTTTGCCTCAATAACCATTTTTAACATATATATATCATACATAGCTATATATCATACATTTAAAGTAAACGTTTGAGGCTTAGCTTAACACCATTTATATGTCTACTTAAATAATATAAAGATTCAAAATGACAGCAAGTAACAAAAGATTATCATAATTGCTATGAGGAATTCCTTTTTAAATGTCGACATAATCTTATAAGGGTCCATGTTAAAATGGATAAGAAGCAAAAGGTGACACCGTGCCTATTTGCATGTCATTTCCCAGAATCCCTGGCTGCAGTGGAAACATTGTATGCTCAGAGATAATGGTGAAAAGCAGGATTGCAGACCTCTCTGAGACATGTGAATGTGCTCACCAGTGGTATTTGTATTTGCTTTACACTGTACAGGGGAGGGGTTTTGTAACTTTTTTACCCACCATAACTTATACCTTATGTCTTATTGCTCCATAAACTACTCCCATGATTAACAGATATATGTAACAAAACCCAGAGTAGGCACTGACACCATCAGGTAGCTTGGTGTTAGAGCACAAACAGTCTTCGTGTTGGGGTTTACTTTTGCGTACAGGAAGGCGTCTATAGTTTTATTTGAACCAAAATATGTACATAAAGTATTCCTCTTTGGAACTTCTAAAGATGAAAAATAATTCTAATAAACTAGTCTTTTTGTAAAATCTTAAAGATAATTTACAAAGAAAGAGTTCATGATAATTGAGTGCAAACTTTTATTTTGCAGTAAATGAGAAAGGATGGATGAGTAAACGTGCATTGGTATTATATTCTGTTGCTAATACTACAATTTGGTTGCATACTGTAATTTTAAGTTTTTAATAACTAACACTGAACCCCGTAATAACGTGGTGCTTGGGGTCCCCATAATGAGACTGCATTATAACTGGGATCACGTGAGGACTTAGGCTGAGTTCAGGGTTGATACTACGGCAGTGAGCTTCCATGCGCACCACCGCCGCGCGCTCCTGAAGACCAGCGATCTGTGCCTTAGCTGCAGGAGTTGGGTCGCGGCATTTGGGGGTGTGGCAAACGTGTCACGGAGCTGGTTCGCTGCATATTTGTTTTCGATTCCTGCATGGTATGCTAAAATAATTAGTGTAGGGGGGAGGTGTGTGTGTGTGTGTGTCTCTGTTAGCAATAAAGCATTGAATGTTATAACAATTTTTAAAAACAACCTTGGAGATGTGCGCCACACACGTGGATGCAGAGGAGAGAGCTGCAGATGTCGGGTAAGTCCTCTCGGGGCGGCCATTTCGCTAAAAAAACAAAAAAACTGGGAGATGTTTTTAAATCGGGAGCCTCGCTCAGACCGCGTTATACGCGGATCCGCGTTGTAGCAGATCGCGCTATAACAAGGTTGAGCTGTACTTGTGTTTTTTTTAATACCATAGAAAACACAATTTTTTTTTAAAATGTTTGCTAATGTGTCTTGAGATTTTGTTCAATCCACTAAGTCTATCTCTCATGTCAATGGAGTAAAGTATGTCAAATACATCAAACTATTAGTTATATACAGTACTATCTTGTATGTACAATGGGGCTATACTTTCCATTACTCAGTGTCTTCAATGTACTATAGAACTACAGTATTACAATGATATTCTATATACTTATATCTACTGAGGGAAGATCTCCGCAGTTCACTGTCTCCAAATTGTTTGAACAGCAAATCCTTCCATGAATACTGACAATTGCATGATAAAATGGGGCCATGGTGATAAGGTTACTATTCCTTCTCATTCATTTCAAATGAGAACAGAATTAAGCACATTTCAGCATGCCCCACCGTTAACTTGACATCACTTTTCAAAACAGAGTTGAAAAGGTGAATTTAAATGTTTAAGTACATGTTACCATTTATAAGAAATCATACTTCATAATAATGAAAAAGAAGAATGTGATTTTTTTTCCCCCTCATAAAAGCATTTCACAGTAATGAATTTAGGTAAGAAAGCAGAAACTCAAAAGGTTGTCTTGTAAGGGTTTCAGGAAATATGATGTAGGCAAGTGCTGCGCCTGGGTTCTTGAATTTGAAAGTTAAAAAGCTTTGCATCTGTCATCACTGTCTTAGTTTACGAGATATTTTAGATAGAATGAATACCGCAGCTCTAACTGCAGTCACTCTGTATTGCGCTGTTGTCAAATCCAGGCCCTTTTTGGATGAAGATAAAGAATATCTGAGGTTCTCAAGTATCTTTCTTTTCTAAGCTTTATGAGGCAATACGAAAAAAATGCATGAAATAAATCCTTTAAACTTTTCTGAACGTTAGACAATAATAAACTCCTAGCATTTTAAGGTTGTCCCTTTAATACTGGAGAGTTAGGCAGATGAATTGTTTTTGGTCTATAAATATGAAAAATACTGTATATGTTCTTGTAACAACAGCAGTCAGCGCTGATTGCCATTTTGGGCATTTTTTTTATTTAACACATCTCTTCTTTCCCTATCAAACGCTGCTTTCATTTTTTAAATCTGACGCTTTGTTCAGGAGAAATAAGTGTTTGAAATATTAAGTGTCCTGGGGGTTACAATGGAGCCCTGTGCCGTCTAAAGGTTACCATGGAAAAAAATCATGATTAATCTCTAGCTTCTGAGGTTAACACTATAAAATAAATTAAAAAAAATACAAAAAGAGCAGGATCTGTTCAGGGAGCAAGATACGAACATTATAGGAGTTTAACTCATATAGGCTTCCTGGGGATTGCTGCCTTAACTGATCGTTTTCTTTTATAAAACAAATCACTCCAAAGCCATGGAGGTCATTTCAGGGCAAAGTCTCTTAATTTAAGAAAAAAACTAACCCAAACAGATTGTCAGGCGGATCTACTAGAAATATCAAGAGAGATGAGGAGACATCATACTCTCTCAGATTCTGCATTATTCCAATGACTGAATGCTTATTGAAAATAACTACTTCTGGAATGTGTATGGTATTTACAGTTGTTTAGATTTCTGCATTATGTGAGATTTATGTTGTCAAAATGTGTTGATAATATTACTGCATAAAACAGAGCTACTTCCAAACAGGGCAAAGAATGTATCCATTAGGACTAGGAGCCAATGAATTCATAACACCATCACATTTTTATTCAATATCAGAGCAATTATTGCCAAAAAAATATGCCCAGAAACTAAACACATAAACACATATATGACTGTCAAAGAATGGTCAGGGAGGTGTCTCATGGCAAAGCACGGCTTTGAAAACATGAGCCCTAATACCCAACGGCAAACCTCACACTAGGCATAAAGTGCAATAATACAAATACAAGTAAATTAATAATTGGTTTGTAGCTTTCTGACTGCATGCATTATTATGCGGAAAGTTTTAAATGTCAGTTTGTCATTCAATAACTTTAATTTTGTGCTAAGTATTTTTCATAGCTAGGCGATCTCATAGATCTTAAAACCTAAAATAGTTGTCACGTCGATCTAATAAAAAAACATCAAACCCTGAGAAATGTGTGGTTATGATAATAAAATGAATGTTAAAGAACTTAAAAATATGGATATATTCTGTCACTGCTCCTTAAAAATGGAATGCAGATCTTAGGAAATATTTTGCTTGCAGCAGATGTCATCCCACAAAAGAAAAAAAGAAAAGTCACTGCAAAAAAATAAAAAACTTGACGTTTCTGAAACATGTTGACCATGATGTTCAGGACCTGTAATAATTCTGCGAGGAGCTTAGTTATGTTTCTTGAATGCTGATCATAGCTACAGATACCTGACTGTGGTCCCAATGATGAACTGTGGTGGATTTATGAATCCTTCTTTTGAGGGTCTACAAACCGTGGCCTAGATTCATTAACGGTCATTGAATGTAAAAAAACGTTTTAATCTGAATTTTATTTATTGTCCAATTCACCAAATCCATTTTGTAAGCATTAAAGCAACGAATAGGGTTTTTTTTTACCACACCGATAGGCCAGTGTTTATTTCATGGTGGTGTATTTTTAAACAAGCACACAAAAAATATGTCAATGAGGAATTAAAGGCAATGAGGAATTAAGTCCATGCAATTCACTAACCTTCAATATCTGTCAATATTGGAGTAATAAAAAATATCACACATTTTTAGATAAGACTAGCCAACCTAAGATAGTTGATAAGACATTCTATTAAGATTGTAAAATGTAAAAACTAACCCTCAAACAGTTTGCCACTTGGGCTACTGAAGGCTTACTATTGATTATTTAGTGGATGTTATGCTTTTTCTGTTTCATTTGTAGGCTATTTATGTTGTATTCTAACAAATTCAGTGTCTGAAGCCATTCCTTTGCAATGCATTGGTAAGCATCAAAGGGCTGAATATTTTTTCTGCCGTAGGGTTTTGTAAGTAATCCTATTACCAAACCCCATATTTTGCCTCACTTACAGTAGCACTTATTAGTACAGAATTCTAGGCGTTAACTCTTATTTGCAACCCTATTTTCATGTATTCCAATGAGAATTAGTATCACAAAACATTAAAAAAACGTAATTCTTCATGAATATGACAGTAACGTTAAAAAGTTTCACCTCAATCCCATTTTTTATGCTACATTTTAACACCGCTATATTGACCTTTTGTGAATCTAACCCCATGTGTGACGAAGGGTGCGTTCTGCGTGTGCCATGTTCAATATGCGGTCTATGAGAACAATCTATATGTGAGGGCAACAACATCTCCAATTAAGAGGTTAAAAATGTAATTTAATCAGGAAATAGCACTCTTAACTGACAGCAAGTATCAAATTTGCTGTTACATTCAATAACATACTGTGTTAAGTTACCTTATTAATGTTGCTCCTTTGAAAACAGAATAAAGCTCTCCATTTCCAATTCTTTTGTAATAATATAACTACACTTTTCTGCTAACTATATTCTATGGAATATGCTTAAAATAAGCCAATAAGAAGAATATTTTTATAGTATGTTCCCACACTCAGGTGGCTGTTCAAGGTGGTGCCAACAAACCATTATGCAAAGCCTCCATAAACACTTTGTAAACCAGAATCTTGCAGCACAAAGGTAAAGTTCACTGGAAAGAGATAGTGTACTGAATACACAATAGTGAGCTTTGTCTACTAGGGCCTCTGTTGAGGGAGAAGGCTACTTAATCTCTTCATTTGCTCTGGGGATTTTAACTATTTTAATGTGTCCTTTTTTTGAAAGCCTGTGAACTGCAGACTGTAGGTTGGTAGCAGCTTTTTGGAGGCAGGTCTCAGCAAAATCCAAAGCTGCCAACATTGACAGCTTACACAGTAATGTTAACAAGCATACTGGGCACATTTAACTTTTTTTTTAATCTACAGTACCTGGTATTTCATGTTAGCATCCACTATGTGATTTCATTCACTGCCTTTTTGTTCCCTACAGACTACTGTAGTTACACTCTTATTGAGAAGTTAAGGACATCCAGTCACATTCAAAAATGCCTAAATCATATCTACATAGATTTATGAAAAAATATGAATAGTATACAAATTTAAATGAATATTTGAAAGCATGGAAATATAACTGCTTTACTGATATATGCCTTAGAATTGTTGTAACAGTTTTCCTGCATTTAAGGCCGCGGCCATGGTGAGAGTGACGGCGTGTGTGACGGCGCGTGCACCACAAACAAAAGGCCGCACCTCAATGAGGATGGCCATAGAGTGCATGTGCATGAAAGCGAGGGCGCGGCTGATTTTTTGCGCAACAAAATGATTTGAGTGGTTGAGTGGTTCAGCCAATGAAGGCGAACCAGCTCAGTGACGTCACGTCTCCCCCTAGGCCACAAATCGCATCGGTGGCGCGCTCCTCGTATAGCCTCAGCCTAATATGACACAGAAATTAGTCACTTGTGTACTCACAATTTTTCCGTAATAATGCTAAGGGAATCTTATTTCTGGTTTTGACAGTTTTAATTGCACTGAATAACAGACAGGACGAAACATTCATTCATTTAGCCCTTTAGCTACTTCCACATGTTCTCAGGGCCGGCTGGGATGTTTACAGGGCTCAGTACCTCGGCTCTTACCTTCTCCAGCGGATTCTTCCAGCATCTTCACATGCATGGCCCCATCATGGCTCCGCAACATCACATGACATTGTGGTGCCATGCGGTGTCATATTGTCATGGCAATGTGGCGCCATAGGGCATCCTGTTGTCATAGTAACATGATGTTGCATGATGATGTGGCGCTATCACATTGTCATGGCAATGGGATGCAGCAAGACATCACGACATCTCGTAATGTCACTTTGGGCCATTTCAGGAACCCATTAGCTACAGTCAGACAGCCCCAATCTCACCCAGAAGGCAGCCGATGAAAGCAGGCTTTACACACAGATCTGCTGGTGCAGCCCCTGTCACAGCAAACTTACCTCGCTAATGATCCGTGATGAAGTGAGTGCAATTACTAGCACTGCATCAGGTGACAATTCTGGGGTAAGTAGGATCATGAGGTCTGATTATGCCTTACCTCATGCATAGGGGGATATAGGCAAACTCCCATGTGTATCTACAGCCCATTAGGGGTGTTATCACTGATGTGAATTACCCATCAGACAGCTTTCTGGGTAATCATCTGTCTGACCTTGCTTTATGATCTACTCAGCTAACTAAGATATGGGCCAATCTAAGGAACCCATCAGCTAGATCTTATAAATTGTACACTGTACTAGTGTGGAATGTAACAACGTACCAATTTCCATAGATCTGTGTGCGTGTACATACAGTCATCGCTGCATAACCCCATTAGCTACACTGTGGTTATATGTTGCAATTGTCTATTATACTGTGTATACTCTGAGCAGTTCATGTAACCGGTGTTCACTATTTACAGCTAACAGATACCAGGCTACAAGTGCCATTTTTTCCAGAATATACTATCTGGTTAAATATCATCACCACTATCTTAGCATTTTGTTTAGTGGTGAATTAATATAGGGGTATGTACAAACTCATCAGTTGTATCTAGGTATTCTTTGCCTATATATGAAAAGTTATCACAGATCAGATATTTATGGTAATTGATGTGAGACAGACTAGTGGAAGCGCTAGAAGTAGGTTTTAGTGATTTTCTTTTCCGTTTTGATTATGTGATATTAATAAAATTTATTTATTTTGATATTAGTGGAGGAGGGGATCAAGGGGATCTTTCTTTTTCGTCCTACATTTCACTGATGTATTATGTCATAGGGTTGGTCTGAGCTCACTGTTTTTCTAGGAGACTTCCATTTACCCTTGTGAATTTGATTTCTCTCTGTGTAATATTACATTATTGATTTTATCAATTAAAGTTTATCCTCCAAGTAATCAAGTAATGGTACTTGTTTTGAAATTAAATGGGGTTTTCCTTAAGATATTTTTATTATTATTGTGACAGTAGGGGTAGATTTGGCTGCTTTAAAAAAAGGATAAGCCTGCAATTACCCATACCTGTCAATGATATGATGTAGTTATTTATGTATGTATAGTTTATTGTAGCAGTCTTATATATGTTCCTCTTAAAGATGTGAAACAATGATGTACAGTTCTGCTCAAGAGTGGGGACCTGTAGGGGTTAACTCTCTCTTATAAACTGAGCTGCAATCACATCAGAGTTTGGTATTGTAGGCCTGGACACTGATGGGATTAGGCCCATTGTTTAGAAACCAGATATAGGTTTACCACCTGCTGAGTGGACTCGTTCTGCAAGAAAGATGTAAGCCCCTGTGGCTGTATCTGTATGGATTGTCTGTGGAAGGTGACTACTGTATATCAGCATTGTCCTGGCCCACCTTCAACCCCAGTAATCTCATCACCTGGGTCTTGGGCCATGTGCATAGACTAGGAATCGCTTCTCTGCCTTTTGGCTAAGATCAAGTGTAGTAGTCCACTTGGTCCTCTGGTCATGGTCTGAGAATGCGGATGCAAAGTAGCCCGGGCATTTTTAATCTTCCACCACCAGGCGTGGAAAACCTGGTGGAGTATCACTTGCTGCACTGTGGATGGCTGTTTTGGACGTGCGGCCTCCACTTACGAGCACTTGATCTGCACAGATAATTTTGCACTGTCCCCTATTTTTCCTGCACTTGGCCCCCCTTATTGCCTTCCGCTGAGGGGACAAGCCAATTATTTTTTTCACCCGCCTGGCCTTGTAAAGGGCCGGGCGTGCACTCGTGCACACTTTTTTGTGTCGTCTGTCAGAGCACTTCCTGCACTGCATCACACAGCGCACAGGAGCACTTGCACTATGAACTTTTTTTGTTTGTTGGTGTCGGGTTATAGTCACCCTTCTTTCTTCGGAGAGCGAGAAGACTAAGTGCTGGTCGGTGGTCACCCCTCCTTCGGGAAAAGACTACGGTGGGTTAGTAGGCGTAAGTTGAAAACCCTAAAGACTTGGACCCTCCTGCTGCGCCTACTGCACGGGGAGGGAACGAGAAGAGCCATTGTGGACTGGATGTTCTTGGTGAAGGCTATGTGCTAACAGGGGACTGGCAGAGCCTCTGCAAAGGAAGAGCTGACAGGGAGTCAACACAAGGGAACTGAGGAGACCAAGTGCAGGGGCCTGGAGCATCCAGTAGAGCTGCGGTCTGTGTGTGCAGCATTGGCCGGAGTCGTTTGGAGTGAAGAAACGGTGGGGAATTTAAAACTGCTAGCCAGCAGAGAGCAAGGCAGTGCTGCCCATACTACAGAGGATAGCTGCACAAGTTGGAAACCAGTATCTGGGTAAGCTTTTGGATGGTCCCATGCACCTAGGACTTTAGATTGCTCCTCCAGTTGGGTGACTTTGTGTGTGTGTGTTTTTTTATGTACTGGAAGTGTGTGGAAACTTTTTCCAATAAATGTACTTTTGTTCAACTCTGCAGTTCTTTCTAGTGTATTGATCCCTGTGTAAATTGTCCTGGTCTCCCATGACAATTATTATGATTTTTTTTTTTTAGCTCAGTAAGTACTTATTACAATTAGGAGATCCTTTTTTGAGTTTAATCTTTTTTCTAAATATTCAAAAGTACCAGAAACAAATAATTCACGTTTAATGAAAAATAATTGACAGCAAAATCATTACTTTATATTATTTTCATTACTTTCTATTAGAGACAATACAGAACTTTAATTACACAAAGGAAAAAGCTAAACTATACAAATTACTGTTATTAGTTTTTCCTAATTTTTATGGAGAGAATCCAAAAGACACTAGTTAAAAGTTGCATCAACAAAAATATTTGTATCATACACAGCTAATACATAGATCTAATCAGTGAGTATAATCATTTGATGATCGACCAGTTAAAACTAAAAATACAAGTGTACACTGGCAAAATATTTATTACTGCTCCCCTTTTTACTTGTGTATTTGTGCACAGTGTAAAGATTTGACCTATCTTCAGTTAGGATTTAATATTACAGTGCTAGTGTTTCACACTCCATTAGGTTTGAGCAGGACATCTTTTGCTGTTTCATCTGGAGCATTGGGCATTGAGCTACGGCCGTCAAACTAATTTCCCTAAAGCCTCTATACAATAAGCTGATCAGAATGATTCATTGTCACTAGGAAGAAAATGAATGAATGCATGATCTTAAAGGTGAAAAGTCAGCCATTAATCCATAATCCTATACTGTTTTCAATATAATGTATCTGTAAGATTATTTATGAACTATTAAAGTTGAGGGGTTTTTGCATTTCTAAACTAGCTTTAATATATACACACTAGAGGCACAACCAAGAGCGGTCATTTTGTGGTCATTTTGTGCTGTATGTTTCAACAAAAGCTTTGCACAAACATTAAGCATTCTTCCTTTTTGTAGATAGCTAGTCTATACATTATAAGATAATTCCCTTGCTGAATTGCTGGCCGTCTGACAGGAAAGAGGTTAGTGGTGCAACTCCATCTTTATTTTCTTCACATTTTGACAAAGAATAGCATACTACATTAAAGGAGCAATCCAAGTGGGTGATGTTTTTTGCTAGTTGATTCAAATGTTTAGCATAGGATTGAAGCAGGGGGTGTCTGGAGTTGAACCCAATTGATTTTAGCTCCAGGGCCCCCCTGCTTCCAGAGATACTTACCTGCAAATGGGGTGCTGGAATCGCTCAGCCTTTTAAAGCACACGCGTCACGTGGGTCAATAAGAAGCTGCACTGGATGACACCACGGCTTCCTATTGGCGAGCAGGGCGCGAGAGCTTTGAAAAGCAGCCATTATGTGATACCTCTGGAAGAGGGGGATCCCCTAAACTGAAATTAACGGGGTTCAGCTCTGGAGAACCCCTGGCTTCAATCCTACTATATGTTAAAAATAAATTTTATATATATATATATATATATATATAGTGCAGAATAAATGAGTTCTTCAGTATCAGGTGATACCTTTTTTATTTGGACTAACAATTTATGTCATAGGACAAGCTTTCAAGAGTTCTCCTCTATTCCTCAGGTGGGCAATACTGATTTGCAAAGGAATCTATGGCTAAAACAGTATAAGGGAGGGCAAAAAAACAAATTAAAAAAACAACAGAGATATACTGTAGATAAGGTGGGGTGAAAAAGTGTTTGAAGCCATGGAAGGGTGACAAGGAACAGCATGAGGGGAGGGGGAAGAAGGCTAACATGGCTATTTCTGTTTTATATATATACATACATATATATATATATATATATATAGACAGAAAGAATTTACCAGATGGGGGTCCGGGAAACACGAGACAGCACACAGCCAGGGAAATCCAAAGATGTTGTATTCAAAACAAATACATGGCACTGCATCCAATGTTTCGGTCATCAAAGTGTGACCTTCCTCAGGGATGTTGCTCTTGTATATATATACATATATATAATATATAATATATATTATATATATATATATATATATATATATATATATATATACTATAAATTAACTAAGTGCGCACATAGACACAATAAAACAATAATTACAGCGATAAATGATGCCACAGTGTTATACTATACACAATAGTTACATATGGGGAAAACAGGAGGAAACACAGGCGCAGAGAATCGTTAAATGTAATATATAAAATATATAAGAGAGAGCATGGAATTGAAACAATGGTTGGTATCTTGAAGGTGATTTCTGAAATGAATACAAAAGAGACAAAATATAGTGAAGCACGTTTTAGTAATACAAATGCGCAACAGTAGACAGCTCCTTACAAAGTAGCCAATAGTTTAGGCATGTAGGACACATTCGTTCCTCTCCTTCCTTGTTCTCGGTCTGCTTGTCTGCCTCTCTCCACGTGGGACGCCGAGATGCAGTGACTGCTCCGTCTGCAGATGATTCCAGTACTCCCACGTTCCTCCGTAGATCTCGCGAGATCGCGAGTGTGACATCACCCGCTTCGTCTTTGTACTGGAGCAGGGAGTTTTGCAATGTGCACGACTGAGATCAATATTGCGTTTTGGAATCAAAGTATGATAATTTTGGAGATAGGGGGAGCTTGATATATGTGATCTTAAGCCTTGCCTATATATATATACATATATATATATATATATATATATAGTTCATTTGCATGTCATTTCCCAGAATTCCTTGCTGCAGTGGAAGCGCTGTATGCTGGGTGACAATGGGGAAAGACAGGGTTGCAGACCTGTCTAAGACATGCAAATGAACATACAGTAATATTTACAGTTGCTTTATATATATATATATATATATATATATATATATATATATATATATATATATATATCTTGGATTGCCTCTTTAATTGTACTATTATTACTAAATTAGGCTTAATCTGAGGCACAGTTCTTTAAAACAGTTGGAGGCCAGGAATAAAAGAAAGTGACCACTGACTACATAAGAGGAGAGCTCTAGTGACTGTCACATATCTATATGTATTTAGCAATATATACAATGTTAAAGTCATATGTAAAAACACTCCTACATTTTAATAATTCATGCCACCCAAGAACATACATTCTCGGACAAGAAATCCCAACATGAATTTTATGACACCTATACAAATTGTAATTTTCTTTTACATTTTCTGAACAGAATGTTGACACTCAGCATAGACAACCTGAATGTTTTATTTCTAATATTGTGTAATTACAGAGCAGTATTCATATAGATCGGAACCTATAGAGCGGCCTCACAAATATTCATGCCTATGATTCTCCTTCCTTTGTAATGTGAATGATTTTACAATTCAGATGTAAACTCTACTGCTGACGACTAAGCTAGAAATATTTAATCATTGCTGTTTCAGTAATTTGAGTGTCTTGCAAGACTTTGTTTTTTAGTATTCCTCGAGTTAAAAAGGAAACACTATGTATCTTATTAAGTCAGATCTGAACTTTTAGTCGAAAAGTTGAATCTGAATGACAGTATAATTACACAATTACATTTAGTACAAAGCAGAAGTATAGCACTTGTAAAGGCTTGCTTGCTTTTTATTGTTTTCAGAGCCTCAATTGAATCAAAAAACTATGAACGGTTTTTAATTGGATTTGGACAGAAAACCCTAGAAATGTGTTTTTTTTAATATCAGAAACAAAGCCATTTATGGTGAGTGATAAGTGACAAAAACCCTCCACCATACAGTAAACAGCAAATACAAATACCACTTATGAGCACATTCACGTCTCAGACCCGTCTTTCATCATTCTCTCTTAGCATGCAATGCTCCAACTGCAGACAGGGATTCTGGGTAATGACATGCAAATGAGAAATCAGTGTTTCACTTTTTGCTTCTCATCCATTTTAATATGGATCATTTTCTGCTTATTTTACTATATATTTCAACTTCACATCAGTATGATTTTGTTCTGCATTGTGAGACAACTCTGGGAATCTTAAAAGTCTTGTCAAGTTCAAGCCTCATGAAGAACAAACAAAAATGTGGGGTGGCATCACTACTCCACAAAAAGGTCGTTTTGTAATAGTAACAGACATCCTTGACCTTGTTCAGGTCACTTTAGTGAATGTTTACACCCCGAACACAGATCAATTTATGTTTTTCAAAGAAGTATTAAATTAGACAAACTAAAAAAAAAAGGAAAATTAATAATAGGACGAGACTTTAATGTATATTTTTTCTTCTTCTTTTTAATATGTTTCCATTTGACACAATATTGTTTACCAATATTATTATTATAATTATTATATGTCAAAAGTTATTTGTTGTTATATATGAATACTATAAATCTGTACACATGGAAAACCTTTAAGGAATAATAAATAAAAAGTTATAAAATAATATATTGTCAAAAATAACATAATGGGTGTAAGCAGGCACAGGCCACAGAAGGCCAGATTCACAGATCTCTGATACATCAAGGCTCAGAATGTGACATTCGCTAAAATAGTAATGGATGTTTTCCATAGTTTATATCATCAAAGCTAATCCGATGCAAAAACAATGGCTGTTGTTTAACTCATTAGCATAATCTGAAAGCCACGTTTTTGTACGGAAACATTCCATTATCTTCCAATAATGTCATGTTAAGTATATCTTACCTATGGGTGGCATTATTCCTATCCAGAGCCTGAAATATGCAAAGAAATAGGGAAAACATAGGTTTGTGGAAAAAACACATATAGGTAAAGTGATGGGTCATTGGAAAGCCTCCCACACTATACCTGCATTAGCCACCCCCCCCCCCAAACGAAAGAAGCCCCAAATGGTAACAACTGTACCATATCATATTGTTTTATATCAAATCATATTCTTCTTATATAGTGCCAGAAAATGTACACAGTGCTTTACAGAGATGTTATAGAAAACATTATACAGGGAAGAATACAAATAAGTGCCTTTTGGAGCTTAGGAGTCTCACCCTAAAAAAAATATATATTTTAATATTAATATTATATATTATTATTAATATTATCCTACTGTTGTATTGGCAGACATACATAGACAAGACAATTCCTTCTAAATTGTGACTTTTCAGGTGGGTCACAAAATGGGGTAAGGGGCAGCTTGATGGAAAGTCAGAGGAAAAGGGTTCGACTGAGTCACTGATTGAGCCAACTGTGCTGAAGCAGGGATATCTTGAAAACCTGACCTGTTTGTGGCCCTTGAAGACTGGAGTTGCTCACCCCTGATATACAGAGAACAGAAGAGGACCCAGAACAGAGCTCGAAGGTAAAGCACCCACAGATGGATCTAAAGGATAGGAAAATGAGTAAGCCAAATAAACAGTCTCCAAATCTGCAGATAGGTGGAGAAGGAGGTAAAAGTATCAGAGAAAAGTCCTGCTTTTCACTGGACACAGGCTAAAAAGAAGCTGTTAACGGATTGCATTATTGCTTCTTATTGGTTCCCGTGACTTGGGGAGATTTAAACCACCATTTTGTTTCCCTTGGATGGGACTGCAGCACGCTACTTTTACTGTCAAATGTCTGAAACCAGGTTATCCCTACAGCGGGGTAGTTGGTGTAGATAGAGCACAGCTGCAGACGCCCTGCAATGTGAAGCAGGGAAAACAAAACCAGGCCACTCCGCAGTAGTATCAAAAAGTGTATTAAGCCAGCAAACACATACAGGGAACAAAAATAGAACAGATAGAACGCACCTACGCGTTTCGTACAATAGTACTTTATCAAGGTGAAGCAAGAGTAAAATAACAGCCTATTTATACCCACCTTAAACACTTCTAATCAACTGGGTTGCGGCGTCATGCGCCGGCAGCTGCAAGCAGTCGCGGCAGAGTGACGCGCATTCACAGGGATCAGGGTGTATTAGGCAGTACACAGGGGCTGCCACGTGACCTCCGTCGCATCATAGGGATGACGTCATCAGCGTGCGGCACGTAGGCTAGTCACGCTGACGCAGCGTCCATCTCCATTAGTTCGGGATATGTCACGTGATCCTAATAGTTTTTTTACAACACAAAACTTTATTAGTGAAACATAATATGTAAACAAACAGTAAAAAACCAAATCAATGGCTGGTTAATATGATTTCACAAACCGAGTTTTAACAAGAGACTCATTAGACCATTAAGTCACAGACTCCCAGTCTAGGTATAATATATATTATTGTAGAGATTTTATCTATATACTTTCATTGAATAATATATTATAATAATAAACAGATACAGTCACAATACTATACCCATTCCTGGGACCGAAATAGAACCTTGCTAGTTCATGGAGGCTTGCAAAACAGATGTATATATAGTACTATTACATCATAATCAAAAACAGTTTGTAGAAATAGAAAACTTGAAGTACAATATACATTTGAATTTATAATACATCTAAGAGAGGAGAAATATGATACCTATTATGTGTGTTATATACTTTAATTAAGACATGAACACAGACTGGGATTGCATAACTAATATTAAGCAATACCAGACAATATTTAATATAACTATGATCAATGAAGACCCATTTTATAACAAAATATATATACGAAATCAGTATAAAATTGGGATTAATGAAAAATTAATTAATTAGAAAATTATTAAATTATTAAAGAAAAAATTGATTAATAGAATAAAGGTATAATCAATCAAAATTATTCAATTATTAATATTAATTTCATAATTGGTAAATACATTTGTTAATCAAAAAAGGGGGATTAAAATCAATTATTATGATATATTCATAAAGTTAACAAAATTAATAGTTAATAATCATAAAAAATGACTTAGATCCCACTCTGTGTTCATACCCAGGGTTATTCTGGTCTTTAGGGTGAAAATCCAATAGGATTCACGTCTGTCTAGATACTTAGTCCTGTCACCACCTCTTGGGAGGATAGGTATTTTCTCAATTCCTTGAAATGAGAAGGAGTTAGTGTTACCTAGTGAGCAATTATGGAAATGGTTAGACACTGGGTGACTCTGATCACCCATCCGTATAAGACGTAAATGCTCTAAAATTCTGATTTTTAGACATCTTGTTGTTCTCCCGACATATTGTCGCCCACATCCACATTGCAGAAGGTAAATTACAAATGTGGAGTTGCAATTTATGAAGGATTTTATATTGTAATTTAAACCAGAATTAAATGAGCAAAATTGTTTGCCATTTTTCATTTTTGAACATACCTTGCAATGTGTACAAGAGTATGTAACGAGGGGTAAATTAGGAACTGCTTTTTTGTCATCATTAGATTCAAAGAGACTTGGGGACAGGCTATTGGACAAAGTTTTGGCTCGTTTATACACAACGTTGGGACCCAAAATGATGTGTGGTTTCAATACTGGATCTAGGGTCAGCACATTCCAGTGTTTTTTTAAGATGTTTTTAATTATTGGTGCTTGTTTGCTATACGGGGTAATAAATGAGGGGCTAACATTGTCCCTATTCGGTCTTTGTTCTTTCCTCAACAGCAAACTTCTGTCTAAGTTGGATACTTCCTTTAATGATCTGTCCAGATCCGCTTTTTTGTAACCTCTATTGAGGAACCTTGAATATAGGTCATTACTTGATGATTATAGTCAGACCCTTGGGTATTCCCCGGAACATGTTTGAAGGATGACAGCTGCTGGGTCTCAGAAAAGTATTTCTGGAGTTGGGTTTCCGATATAGTGTAGTTTGAATATTTAAAGTTGTGTCCACATATAAGCAGAGATCTAAATAATTAATGTGTTGTATATGAAACGAATAGGTGAAAGTGAGATTAAAGCTATTAGTGTTTAGTAATGAAATGAATTTGTGCAAAGTAGTGACGTCACCCTCCCAAACAAACAACAAATCATCGATATACCTCTTATAAAATAAAATGTGCTCCCTATAAATGTTGAGGTCTCCAAACACGTGGAACCGCTCCCACCAACCCATGAAAAGGTTGGCGTAGGAGGGGGCAAAGCTTGTCCCCATCGCCGTTCCACGTGTTTGGAGATAATGAACCCCATTGAACAAAAAGAAATTGTGAGTGAGTAAAAAGTGAATAGCATCTAAAATAAAAGTGTTTTGTGCTGGTGATAAATCTGATTTATTTAAAAAATAATCCACAGCAGTCAAACCATGTTCGTGGGATATCACAGTGTATAAAGACGTAACGTCTAATGTCACCCAGAGTAGATTGCTTTTCCATTTAAAGTCCTCCAGTGTATTTATTAAATGAGTACTGTCTCTAATATAGGACGGGAGCTCTTGTACCATGGGCTGGAGAAAGTGATTCACATACCGTGAGACACCATCTCCCAAAGAATCAATACTGGAGACAATTGGCCTCCCAGGTGGGGAGACCAATGTCTTATGAATCTTCGGGAGATGGTGAAACACGGGTGTGACAGGGAAGGGTTTGTACAGATAATCCATGTCATTATCGTTCAGGACACCTAGCATTGAACACAAGTCTAATAAGTGTCTAAGTTCCCTCTGGTATCTTATAGTAGGATCAGATGGTAGTACAGCATAGGAAGACACATCCCGAAGTTGGCGCAATGCCTCCTTAAGGTAGTCATCCCTATGCTGTACTACCACTGCTCCTCCTTTGTCGGCATTTTTTATTATTAAGGATTTATTACATTTCAGATTATTGAGAGCTATAGATTCATCATAACTGAGATTACTGTTTTTTTATATCACAGTAACCTGTATTGAAGGAAAAACCTTTCTGTAATAATCTTAGGTCTCTCTCCACAAGGTTTTCAAAAGTGGAAAGATGTTTGCCTTTGACAAAGGTGGGGTAGAATAATGATTGTTTCTTAAGACCTGAGCTAGATCTTCCCAAGAAATTGTAATGATATTCGGAGTCAGATATAGGGTTAGTATCTAGGTCTTCTAAGTCCCGGATAAGACATTGCTCCTTAAATGAGAAAATGTTGGATTGAATATGATTGGATTCATGCATTGTAACATCTGAAAAATGTGTATCAACATTAGTAGTAATACATTCAGGTTCAACTGATACAGTGTTGACAAATTGATCCTCAGAATTGTTGATATTCTTATCACTAAAAAACTTTTTCAGTGTGCATTTTCTGATAAATTTGTTTAAATCAACCATTGTTTGAAAAAGGTCAAAATTGGTATCTGGAACAAAACCCATACCCTTATTAAGTAATGATAGTTCATCTTTTGTTAACGTTACATTAGAAATATTGATAACTGCACTTTCTTCTCCTAAAAATTCTTCTTTCTTTTGGAGGGTGCTCCCTTGTATTGACTGACTCCACTTGTCACTTCCCCTACAGCTATTACGCATTATTGCTTTATTGAGGGGCACTCCGTCGTCGCCAGACCACCAAGCTTATGGTCTCAATTACAATTATGTTACAGAAGTTACCGGTCTGATTCTGAGCACCACATATACCACATCTCCTTATCCCTACAGCGGGAAATTACATGTTTCAGGTACAGGACCCGCTGGTTATTATCCTTGTTTAAAAAAAAAAGAGAGAGAAAAGTGGTGGGGGAGGGGAAAAATGAACAGGAGAAACTCCTGCTTTAAACCATTAATTTAACACCTTACCTTTTAGTAATAACATGCTTCATTATCTGAAATATGTTAATATTGGATATTAACTATAACTACCAAAAAATATACAACACTCTCAGTTTTATTAGAGACAAGATAAAACAGCATGATTCCCCCAAATATTCAAAATTAGTAAAAGACACATTGTACTGCTGCATGCAATACACAGCTATGTTCTCTTGAAATTGTATTTTTGCTGCATTTTACCTTCTTTTTATGACTGGTATTGTGGGTTCATACGACCATCTCTGTATGGGTGCATTTTAAATTCCCACTGCTAAATAATTTGACCATGTTTTTATATTCAGAGTGCAACTACAAAATCTGAAATGGTTCCCGTCACTACAAACAGCAGTACACAGACTCCACCAAAGGGGGACAGCTTTTTGGTTCAGTGTGCAAAAAGGATTGCTGTTTTAAGGGCCAAGTTAAGAATGCAGCAGTGCCCTGATCATGACTGATTATGAATCTTAGAGAAACCACAAATAAACATTCCACCAATTTAATTGGATGCTACATGAAGAGATACAGAAACTGCCTATTTCTTAAAAAATGGTTTCATTAAACTCCTAAAAACGCTTATACACCGTATTCAAATAAAAGTCACTTAAATATAGTAGACTGGTTCAAATGCTCTTTGTGCCCTATTTATAATGTGTCTCAGAAATGACTGATTACATGATGGGGATTGATGTTATGAAGTAGTTGATTTGCTTTCAGTGTAAAATACTTGGTGCTTAAAATTAAATGTGAGTAGCGAGCTGGATTTTTCTTTCTGCCAAATTCATAAAAATAAAATCCCAAGCCAAAGCATATGTGTCTGAAGCACTTCCTTCCTCACAGTAATGTCCTACATATGTGTAAATAGCATATATTTCCATTATTCCTTTATACTAAGCATTTGAGCAAGTCTCAGTGTGCACATCACAGAATGAATTATGTATGTTCTTTTCTGAAGCAAACATTGACTTTAAAATGCAGTGATGTATTGAAAAATAAAACGAGTGCTTAGTCTCTTTGTAAACCAACACTAATGCTGGTAACCTTCATATTGGTCCAGTAGGGGAACCACAGAATGTAAATTCACCATTATTCTTCTTAGCCTGAATCTGACTTGAAAACGGAAAAAAATGAAAATAGTTATTACTAATGAAAAAATTATGTTATGACTAACATTGCTTGCTGTTGTTACTTAACGAAATAAGTTTTAGAGCAAAGCTGCCCTGTACCACAATACATGCAGCTTTCTAGGTCTTCCACAAGAGGGAGACCACTTGGAAAAAGAACAAAGAGATTTTCTAATTGGCTCCAAAGCCTGGCTAAATTGGAATTATTTTTGCATTTCTTCACATTATCCCCTTGACATCTGAACGTTCCTGCAATATATTGAACAGCTGAAGAGTGTAGCAGATTAAAAAAAATTATATATATATATATATAGCAAATATAACTATGCTCATTTGCATTATCACCCAGCACACAGCACTTCCACTGCAGCAAGGGATTCTGGGAAATGACATGCAAATGAGCACACACTGGCAATGCATCTTAACCCTGGCTGTGCTTAAAGCTGTGACCATGCAGCAAGCTTAAGCCTATAGGGAACCATGTTTAAAATGGTTTTGAAGCAGAAAGTGGCACTGTGTGCTCATTTACATGTCATTTCCCAGAATCCCTTGCTGCAGTGGAAGTGCTGTGTGCTGGGTGATAATGGTGAAAGGCGGGGTTGCAGACCTGTCTAAGACATGCAGATGAGCATACAGTTATATTTGCTATATGCTTTGCTGTGGAGGGTTTTTGTCACTTTTTTTATTCACCATAACTTAACTAAATGTATATACGTTTATGTATATGTATATGTATATGTATATGTATATGTATATGTATAAGTATATGTATATGTATATGTATATATACATATACTGTACACCACTCTTTATTTTCACTTTACAACGTTCTTCAGAAAGCACAAATCAAAGTAACCATGAAAGAACTAATATTTTTGATGTGGTCCAAAGTCGAAGAACAGTAGATATCTCCAATTATTAGTTAATTAGGAAATACTTATCTTACAAATGTTTAAAAGACTAACTAAAACGAAAGTAAAAATGTGCATTCTTAAACAACAGGTTAGCTGGATAAATTAAAATTGATATATAAACATGTTTTTGCTTTGATGTGAATCATGTTCAGACAGGCTACTGTATGTGGTTTAAAAGTGATTAAACATGACAAAGGGGTGTTTGTCTTGCTACTAAATGATGTAAACATTTATAGATAATTATCTTAGAAAATATTTTGATTATATCGCCCCATCACTAATTTCCCCCCCAGCCTGGCACATACGTCCTGGTAAGAGCAGGCAGTGCTAGGGTTAATAGTTATCTGGTGAGATCACATCCCCTCAGTTGCTAAGTGTAGCAATTTACAGGCAAAAGTCTGGGTTTGTGGAGTTGCAAGCAGAGGGGGATGGATAGTTTGGCCCCTTCTGCTGTATGTTTAAGTGGGTTCTGCAAAAGGCAGTCAGTTGATCCCTCACCTAGGGAAATGCAGGTTCATTCCTCCCCTTGGGGGTGAGGACCAGGGCCTGCTAAGTGAAGACTGCCTGGGAGCCTTAAGCTCCTGAGATGAACAGTAAAGATCAAGGGAACAGAAGCAAGCCCTTCCTAAGTAATATTCAGGCTGAAGCAGATTTCTGGGATGCAGGGTGCTAGGAGCTAGGAAGGTGGACTAGAGGCCAAAGACTGACCGGAAGTACTTAATGGGAAGGGGCACCGAGGGAACTTGCCTTAAAGAGAGCATTATACAGGGAACCTGTCTAATGAGGTTTTGTGTTCTATATGATAATAAGTGATCCTGTGCAATAGCAACAACTAGAAAGACTGGTAAACCAAAAACCTAGGCTGGGCTGATGGACCAGTAAGTCCCCTACATAACAGCACTCATTATCACTATCTAATAATATACAAAATCTATCGCCAAACTAAAATAGGCAGAGCCAAAAAAGTTCAATGTGTGATATGATGGAAAAGCTTAAAAACACTTTATTGTATTTAAAGTTAAAAAAATAGGGTATTAAAAAACTCCCCGGTAGTACCCTGAGCGTCCAGTGGAAGTGTAGTATAATGCTAAAATAGTTACCAACCCAAAATTAGGGTAGTAACAAGGTTGGGTAGCCTTGCAAAAATAGGAATTGAGCCTACTAGGTGGAAGGGAGTTCCTAAGCAAATGCCCCCTCCCATGAGCGTACATCTGCGTTGCCCCAAAGGCGCACAGCCTGATGGGCCACCCCCCAAGAACTGCTCCCCTCTGCACAGGGCCAGCATGCTACGGGTTAAAATGTGCTTGTCCTTTTTTGAATCGGCAACCCCACCCACTGGAATGTTAATGAGCCATGGGGACACAAAGAAAATATCTTTCTGTTCACAGATGCATCAAATTCAACCTCACCCACTCCAGCGTACATCTGATTTGCCACAAAGGCGCACAGCCTTTGGCGCAGCCAAAGGGCAGCCACAGGGCGTGTGCCGTTTGCTGCCGTTCGCTAATGTTAGTTGATGTTAAAGCTGCTCTATTTCTATCTGAAACTCACAAGCCCTTTATCACATGTACCCAATTTTCCTACTTTATCTGTGCATGAAATGTCTGTGAAGTGACTGTATAACCCTGTTCTTTTATTGTAACCATGTATTTTTTATAATTCTGTGCCCAGGACATACTTGAAAACGAGAGGTATCTCTCAATGTATTACTTCCTGGTAAAACATTTTTATAAATAAATAAAATAAATGACAACGCTACAATTGGAACTATATTAAGTGGATGTACATACTCAGAATAAGTATGTAAAAATGTAGCCACTGTGAGTTACAGCAGATAGAGGCCAGTATAGTCAAGTTATGTTACTGGTATTGAAGATATAGATAAAACAGTCATAGTGGACTAGAAACAACTTCCTAATGTAGAGAAGGGGGAAAGGATAACCACCTCCCACAATAGTATGTCCAATAAATGATGAGTACTCACTTGTGACTGAATACCAGTGAATATGATTATATAATAGCCTGTGTAGACACTAGTAATATGTAAACATATGATACAAGTCATACAGTGTTATATACAGGGGTCCCCAGCACACAATAAAGGAATAAAGACAAAATCTGTCAACAAGAGGATCAATGTATTGAATGTAATAACAGCTACAAAATCAGCCCTGGCATAGGGTCTGGAGAGTACATCTTGTGGAGAAAAACAGTACAGAGGGAGAGGAGGGGAGGAAGGGGAACAAAGGGAATGAAACACAAAAAAGGAAGGTGAACCACGTACAATACACGTAAAGTTTAAAGCGATAAAAATGTAGGGGGGTGACGTTTCGGAGCCAAATGTCCCTTAATCATGCCCATTCCCACAGACTGAAAACAGCCTATGGTACTTCCCTAGTTTACACACCTTCAACCTACTACATCTCACCAAATGAATAAGGATGAATAATGAATTGATAAACCAAAATAGTTGGTCTGTCTATTAGCAATAAGTCTATCCTATAGGTACATGAACATTAATAGTGCTAAAAAAAAAAATAGCTAGGCATATAGACTGTCTAAACAGATAGTGCACAAATCTATGAGAGCAACAGTAAAACCTCACAAGTGACTAGGCATATACAGTATGTACAGACTGATAATACTGCAAGATCCTGTGCTCAATAGCGCCTAACTAATCACTTGAAGCATGGCAAACAAATGTTTTGCACAGTAAATTGAATAAGCGCAAGGCTGAACAAGAGACAGTGATTAGGACACAGGGACAAATGCCAAGTCAAAAAGAATGTTAGCAATACGAATCCTCTACTGTGGTGTGCTGGGAACCCCTGTATATATTACTGACTTGCTTGGGGGTTAGAGGTTAACCCTTGTTCCCGTGCACTATATCATTTACTTTCCATACGGATTTGGTTGTGGAGTGCTGCCTAGCACACATACTTTATGTAAGTCATACAGTGTATACCGTCAATAAACTGTGCTACACTTAGAATGGGTCACATAAGAGACGTCAATAGGCTTTGAATGATAAAGTAAATACAATACTTGCGATACTGGTGGCATGGTATGCACTTAAGACTTGAGTGTCTCTGCAGTGCCTGAGAATAAACATATATATAAGCACAGCTCAATCAGTAGTTCAGGGAGTTCATATGAAAGCACGCTGAAACCGATGGGAGTAAAATCAGCAATTCCGACGGCCGTATCGCGTAGGCGCTTTTTCAAGGGATGTGTCCTGTGCAAGCCTGGAGCTGTTGTGCCTTTCAATAAAATACATGTGAGTTTCAAAAGATCATGGTGCCGTATTTCTTATCCTGTCCTCCCAGCCATCAACTATCCTCCATTACAGCCAAAGCCTGAACCTGCCACAGGGAACACTGAGATCACTGGTAACTGACCGAGGAGCTAACACTCTAATCCCATCGGGAGCAGGGCAGAACTCTGTTCACACATGTACACCCTATCCTCTGCAGCCGGGGGGGGGGGGGGGAGATAGGGATGTTACAATTAGAATAGGCACATTTAAAAAATCACACTGATCTCCATCTTTCTATTGCATGGGAGTATAAATGTCAATACAGATAATGTACATGTGGAGACGATATGAAATTAGAGATTTGCAGACATACTCTTGCAGAAGAGGGGCAAGAGGCAATATCAAAGTTTGTAATGGTAAACAGGGTTAATTAAAAGTAAATTATGGCCTGTATGAGCTACCTTTACAAAGCCAATATACTTTAACTAAAATGTGTTTATTTGGGGCGTTATAAATGAGACTCCAATAGATTAATGGGAGTTCTTCAAAGAAATAGACAGATGCTTCTATAAAGTTTGAACAAGTATTTGGTTTTATTGAACAAATATATTATTTTCATCAGTGGTTTTGCCTTTATGTAGAAGTTGGTTAATCATACAGTAGCCCCGTTATTCTGTGGGCAAAGCCTGAGTTTATAGAGTTTAAAACAGTATGATAAAACTGTAAAGAAATTGTTCACCCTGCTCTAGGGATTTCATAATCACCAAAGACGGAGCCGTGCTTGTTTATCGGTTTGCTCTATATGAAATTCATGGCAAAAAGTGCTATATCTGCTAAGCAGTGCTATGTAAAAAGAACTCTCACAGCTTCGTAAGACACCTTATACTTAGTAAACAGAGCCCCCAATATTTTAATGTATATTTGAAAAAGGTGTAATTCCATCCTTACTAGGCAGTATTAGTCCATAAGACACCTCACAGGCCATTCAATTAAGTCTTATGACGTAACATATGTAAACGCCTGAAATGCTTTCTCTGCTTGTTATGCAGCTCTATCTATAAGTTTGCGCAATAATAATCTTTGTAGTCTAATGTTCTTAGGTAGATTCTGAAGTATAGGAAATGAATTAGTCTATCAAAAAACATGTACACTAAGTGGATGGTTAGCTACAATTTTTGTTACTATGATATTAAATGAGGTCATGTTCAATTGTGGTCCAAATTAGAAACATATCAATGAAGGTGATATACAATATATTAGGTGAATAAGAAAAACATATGAATATGTTTTATTCACAAGCAGTTCTTCTGTATATTTTTTTTATTTTGGTAATCTGTAATAGATCCAATAGTTATAATGCTGTCTATATGTCACAGTGTGTGTGCATATTATTTCATATGTGTTTTTGTTTCTGTCTTACAATGAGTGTATGTTTTGACAGTTTGGGTATTTGACAATGTGTGTCACCCTTCCGGCCAGATCATCTTGTAGGTTCACAACTCCAACAGCCTGACTTCCTTAGCTAGCCATTGGTACCAAGATTATTGATAACTACATGCACCACTAATGTGTTTATTGACAAGCTCTGGTGCTGGAACTCATCAATAATAAGACTGTCAACTGCTTGATATAATAAGCCCACAAATTTGTAGCATGCACTATCAATACATCTTGGACATTTTAGACAGAATGCCATTTTTACAGCTATATATATTGATTTCCATTATGGAATATTTTGGTTACATCATAATAATCAAGCAAACAATTATAGCAACCCTACCACCGCAAAGCAAAAATCCATTGAATGAGCTTGCTTTTGTTTACTTTCTTTTCCAGTATTATTCCAGTATTTCATTATCTTGCAAAATTACAATCCACCTGACCACATATGACAAGGCTATGCACTTATTGCTCAGAATTTTTATTTTTTTGTATATTTATGACCTAATACGCCATTTATTTAAAAATGTATAGTTAACAATGTTAATGGGGTCATATCTTATATATTTTTCAGAATATTTGTCTGTGTGTCTCACTGTGCATGCCCAAACTATAAGACCTTGAACAACCAAACTTGGAAGGATTACTTTATGTATCAAAATAAGGTGAACTGTCATGGTTTGGATCCTCTCGAACACTCCACAGGGGGAAGATGGTGCTTCTAGGAACGTTAGGTTCCATGTGTTGTACCAGGTAGTCTATGTATCTGGCTTGTGACAACATTCTGGTGACATCATAATGCACATAGCCTGCTTAGTGGCAAATAAAGAGAGTCATATAGCTATAAAGTTTACACAGAATACGAAAGAAAGAAAGAAAGAAAGAAAGAAAGAAAGAAAGAAAGAAAGAAAGGAGAGGACGTCAGTTGTCACGTTAGGATAAAGTAAGAATGCTGGAGAAGGGGAGAGAGGTGGAAAGAATTGGGGACATCATAAGGTGTAGCCATGCCACCTTTGGCTACTAACCTGCCCTACTCCTGGCAGTAAGTCCTGCTAGAATCAGGATGCCAGTAGTGAATATGGGGTTTCCACACTCACTGGAGCTACACTTGAGTGACAGTGGGAGGCAGTGACATCAGGACTGAGCATGTCCAATCATGGAACAGACCTGGTGCCCTCCTCCTAGCTGTACTTAAGGGCAGTGCCGCCCCAAATTTGGTAGTGCCTCTACCTACTTGAGAGAGGCAGGTCACGCAGCCAAGAGCCTGACTATTGGGCATCTCTGGTCCTCTTCCCCTCGGGGGAGAGTGTGTGTATACCATATCTCTGCCCCTGCTAGAGGGGCAGGGAAGAGCTGGGACTGCTGAGGGTGCCCTTCACCTGTAGTGAAGGTAGAGGGAACATCCATCAGTCAGCAGCTGACAGTTGCTGCATTGGGCTGAACCCTGCCATGCACTGTGCTGCACAGAGTGAGAGAATAAACCATTCCTGTTGTTATACTCCCGTCTTGTGTGTGATATTACTGGGGGAAGAGGTGATAGTTCTACTGTAGGAGATCATCTCCATCTACCTGGAGCCTACAGCAGATGGAGACGCTGCACTGCTAGAGAACCACGTGGGTAATGTACCCCAGAAACCTCATCCTGTGTGCCATCTACCATCGGCAGACAGCTCAGCCCTCCTGTTACCAACAGGTATCATGCACCACACGTTTAGTAATGGCCAGATCTCCCATAGGGTGGGGAAAACACTGTTACAAAGGTATTAAAGGAAAATGATGGAAGGGAGAGAGACAAGGGGGCAAAGAGAGAGGGGGTTGAGAGGACGAGGGGAGGGATGAGGTTGGTTTCTTAGAATTTCAGAGCAACGCCGGGTACTTTCAACTGGTAATTTATAAATCAACGACAAAGCAGAAGTTGTCTGAGTTAGGGGAGTGATATATAACTTATCACTTGCTATCTTTTGAGCTTGTGCTCCTGACTTATTCAGGACAGCACTATATCGCTTGTCTTATACTAAGAAGCATTGGTTTCCATACTTCAATGGTTAGGTTATGTACGAATAAATGTGCAGTTTAGGCATTCTTTTTTTTTATCATTGCACCATAACAATAGACATGCTAAGTTCAATATATTTAGAAGAGCAAGTCTATGCACACTGCCGCCCGGTGGAAATAGGGTGTTCATCTGCTCTGCATGCCACAGAGTCATATAATGGACATGCCCTCCAGCCAATAACTGTGACTCAGGAAAGGATTGCTAACATTGGAGAGTACGATGAATGATGTCACAGGAGGATGGATGGAGAGAGAGAAAAAAGGGAGAGGGAAAGTTTCAGAAGGAAACAAAAGTGGAAGACATACCGGTCCCGAGGAGCCTGGCGAGAGAGCGTGGGAGAAGAGTCTTCACAGTCTGATACAGCAGCACGAGCCAGAGACAAAAGAAGTGCTTCTGAGACAAAACATCATCAGCGTAAAGGGGGATCCAGGTGAGCTAGTGGTCCGGAAGCCATCAATAAACTACATGGAAACATCCTCTGGGGATCTCTCTCTCCCCCAACATAGCGTAACCTTGTGCATTGTGCATTTTTTCACACCACCCTTTGCGAAGTACAGGCCGGCACCACTATACTGATATGAGCTCCAACAATGTGCCAGCACCAACAGTGGCCTGTTAGGTAGTATAGGGGCCACCAAGATTAAATCAGAGACATTAAAGGACAATTGCACAGTGAGGTACCTCATATCTCCATTCACAGGTGTAATACTTATTGTTCAAGATACTCAAAATACGAGGTTCCCTGTATGTTTATTATTGTGTTCTACATATATAAAATATGGTTATCCTAAACTATACCTGTCACTCTGAAGTTCTCTTACCTCAGCCAGGCCTATTGCTGTCTACTTCTGATCTACCATTACACAGGGGAGGTGGAACATGTCCCACTCTAGTAAGGACAAATACATATAGGGAAATAAGGAGGGATTACATATGCGTAAATTATTTGTATCGAAACTACATGTTACAGCACTGGTATTTATTCTAGCCTGAAAATATGAGTAAAACGACATCACTGAATAATTACAACTAACTACAGCAATGTCCAAAGAAAGATCTTGAGTGGATGCGCATGCTTAAAACTTGAAATGGTCCTTTCTTTATGCACATTTCAAAAGAATGGACTTCCAATCAATTGTTATTTTACAATAGGTTTTTTTTATGGCGTCGGGGTCTTGTTTTGTCAGATAGTGATGTCACAATTAATATGTATGTTTATTGTAAGCATAAGCGTATTTTTTTTGTTCATTTATATTAGTTATAATTAACATGGCTGGGAAGAAAAAACAAATTAAAAATGTCCTTTTACCCTCTAACTTAGATATACCTCTAATAATACCTGCGACGAGAGGGAGAGATATTAGTGTGCTGCTGACAGGGGACTCTCCTCTATAGAGAGTCAGCATGAGGTATTCAGTGGAGCTGCAGTCGGTGTTTGCAGTGTCAGCTAGAGCTGTTTTGAGTGCTGGATCGTGGGGGTGAGTCATCAGAGAGAGACCTACAGGGAACGTTACTAGCACCAGTGCAAAGCTGACAGCAACCCTTCAGAACTTGGAGGAATGATACCTGGATTTACATGCTGCAGCGGCCTCCAGGAGGTATGTTTGGGGCATCCAGATGAGGAGGGTGATGGTCCCCACCATACCAAGCCCATAGCCAGGTGGCTACCAAATACCTTGGGCTGAGTAGCCCGGAGGCAACCTTTGTGCTGGGGGCATCCACAGGTAGTGAATAGGGCCCCCCTCACCAAACCTGTAGCCAGGAGGCTACCATCTTTCCTTGGCTAGGTGTGCCGGCGACTATTAGCCACTTGCCAGTACTTTGTTCTGTTGTACTCCTGGGAAGTTACCAAAGGACTGGGGGTGGGTTAAGTGGACTGTTTAGGCTCACGTGAGCCCTCACAAGGATTAAGTTCCCAGCATCGGTTAGCATCTGGGGGGACTGTGATACAACTTTTTTGTGAGTATTTTCCCCCCTTGTAAATTCCATTTTTTTATATCTGCATCTGTTCCGGGTGTTGAAATCCTTTTTGTTGTGTCTATAATAATATACCCTAAACTCATTATACTCCCTGTGTATGGCTACTGTTACATGTGTCTCGGGTAACCCTAGGGGCTGGTATAGGGTTGATTCTATCCTCAAGGCTCTGGTGGCAGCGGATACCCAAAGTTCTGGGCACCATTCAGGTACCTCTTGTTGTGAGTCACCCCATTACTTGAGAATATCCATGTGCTTATTAACATTAAAAATAAACAATAATGTACCCAAATCAATATAAATGATAATTTGTATAAAGTTTCAGTTTATTTTTAAAAGTGAGAATGTGCTGTTATTAGCAACAACAGCAAAAAAAAACCTATTCTGATTTGCAAACAAAAGCTTTCTAAGGCAAATGTCACTAACTCACATCCCTTCAGTAAGAATATGAATCTACTTGATGTTGAAATTGCAAGCCACATGAGTCATGATTGAAACAGTTGATGAAAAGCCCCAGAATGACAACATACTGTTAATAATGTATAATTATCTAAGCAAAAGCCATAAATTGCCAACATAAAAAGACCTGTACAAAAAAGAGCACCACTCACTTTTTGAGAGTAATGAATGACATGCTTGACAATACTAATGAATTCATGTAATATATCACCTTACACTAATCATTAATGTTCACCTCTTTAAAGCAGCAGTACCTCAAATTGTTACATTTGATGTATGGCAGAGGATTTTTACCATTATTTTATACCGTGGCAATCATGTTACATATTTAGCATATTGATACTAAAATAATGATGCATAATTGACATAAAAGCCTCTTACATACAGTCTAAGGGGCAGATCCACAAGGCTCTGTAAGTATATTCAACCTAACGTTGACATAAATGAATGTTAGGTTGATTATAACGCCTATACACTAAAACAAATAATGTAGCGTTAACCCAGTGCTACTCCATAAACAATGTATATATATATTTTTCTGGACGTTATTGTTAATGATATGCAAAAAAGGCATTCCCCCAGCATCACATAGTGTTCAGGTTAATCTGACATTATTTATGTTATACCTAAAAGTGTTTTGTCGGCTCCATCCAGACCATGAAATATGGATTTTGAGGGAGAGGAGAGACCTATTTTAGTAGAGTCACAAGCATTATATATAACCTCCCTCCAAATAACAGATGGAAAGACACCTGTGCTCAAAAAGGATCACACCATAGATACCTGGGAGATATGCTAAAGAAATATGCAACGTACATTTAAATTAAATCTCACACCTCCTAAAAGATTTCCATAAGATTTATAATGAGAAGCCTAAGGCTGCGTCCATAGATGGACCAGCCGTGCTGAGGCGTGCGGACGCTCCGCGCTGAGCCCCTGCATCCTCAATAAGGATGCCTTGAGAGGGGGCTCACGCGATTGGCCAAGCGACGTCACTGCCCCGCCTCCATCCACCTCCCCCCGGCTCCCCCCGCGCACGCTGGCTCGCCTGCAAGTCCGTGCAATCGCGCTGACTGAAGCAGGCGAGCCTCAGCGTTAGCGCGCCTCCGCTCTCCCCACACCTCTATGGCCCGGGCCTAAGGCCCCTTGTGATGAAGGGGGTACTAGTGTCGGTGCCAACAGGATCAGAACCCACACCTTTGGCTATCATTATTATGGCTGCAGCTTTAGCATTGAACTCTCTCTGATGCTGGACAGCCCCACTGTTACAGCATACTTTGGAGCTCTATTACTCACACCTGTAGCTAATCATACTCATGGACTCTCTCCTGGCTTCCTTTAAAAGCCGGCCACTTCCAGGCATGAGCATTAGAGCTCTATTTTTGCATATCATTAGCTTTGTGGATACCCATTAAAGGTTTGTTATCTATTTATGTAACGTCACGTAATTTGCCCTGATTTAACAGAGCTTTGTGGATCTGCCCATAAGTGGGCTATTTTCATATACTTAAACTTCTATTGCACTGAAATTCCTATTAAAGTCAATGGCAGTTTTCGGTGTGATAGTTCCCCGATCGGCACATCACAGTTTAATGAATAACCCCATAAAAGTTAAATTTAGAAACTCAGAGAAAGGGAGTGCATTTGGGTTATAATGTACAGAACAAAAAGAATATGCATGTTTCTATGAGGGGAAAAAGTAATCAATAGAGATGTGCAAACTTTCTGCGATTCATTACACTGCAGGGTCATTCCAAATTTTCAAAAAAGTTTTTAAAAAATCCGCCATAAATTTGGTTGAACTTTTGTTGCCAAAAGTTCTCCCCAAATGGCTGAAATTGTAAAAAAAAATTGCAATTTTTTTTACAAGTTTTGAAAGTAGTAGTAAATAAAAAAAACAAGGACAATTGACTTTTTAGCCGCATTCAAATTTGCCACAGACTTTTGTATAGAAGCATACTTCTTTGCTGAATCGAAGTAGGTAATATTCGCAAAGTTTGGCTAAGCACTGGAAAACTGTGCATATGTCTAGTAGTCATTACTGTGCTCCAGACTTAAAAAAAAAAACTTCACATAGAAGATACTGTAGGTTTTATATGACTTAAATATGTGGAAAGGGGCATTTATAAATGAGTGACAGAAAGTGGACTCCATAGGGGAGGTAAGTATCAAAAGCTTTTAGACATAAGAGAGCAGTAAAGGTAAGTGGCACATAAACATTTCTCAAGGATTTTTTGTGCGTTTCAGTAATTTGTTATGTCTCTGCATCTTATAGGCTTCAATGGAATCTCACTGAGAAAAATCAGCACTTTTTCATTACTTTGTCATTCTGGGGTCAATAACTCCCAATTCCCACTGATTTTAATTCTTTGAGGTTGACATCCCTGCTTACAGCAAAAAAAAAGTGTTTATCACAAAACAACATATAAAATGAAATATTAGGTGGAAAAATCAAATCTCTAATAAGTCATTGTGTGCACAGTGAATAGTAGATAAAAGCACAAAACGGTTTATTAATTGTCTGCCCAGGCTGCAAACATAACAATTCAGAGGAAAGTTATTTGTTACTAATATGCACTAAAGGAATTTTCTGAAGATTGCAATGACATTTTAATTTCAGTATCAGTTTTGCTGCGTGTCCTAGAAAATAATTCAGTATTCGCCTTATACCAATCGGAATTTTGATTTGAAAGAAGTTTTAATATTCTTATTCCATTGTAGTAAACAGATTTAATATATTGAAGTCAAAACCCTTTGGAGTTAATAATTTTGAATGAAATCAAGAAACGGGTAGCAAGTATGTAATAAATAGATCATTGTCATTTATTGGGACAGAAAATGTTTTCATTGAGAAAATATTTAATATTTCAGTAAATGCGTTAGTCATTACTAGAGGTGTGAAAAGAGTTGGCCTCAACCATGCGAAATTGGCCCGAATCAGTCAAAGCCGAGTCACAGCATGGTAAAAATTCACCAAGCATTTCAATTAGTGATGCTAACTGACGTCCATAGCCTGAAATATGGGTTTTGCTGGAGAGGAGAAAATGCTTGGCGAATCGCTTATGTGTTTTTTATGAAACGTGTAAGCCTTAAAAGTTCTGCAAACTGATTCATCGGGAATTTGGCTAAATAGTCGATTTTAGTAAATAACCCGCACAACTATTTGCTAATGCATGTTGGAAAGTGTCAAACAAATCTCTAGTGATTGCAGGGATTGAAGTATTTTTTTCAGAATCAGGCTATTGCCATTTTTGCTGCAAGAGTGAAAAACCTGAACAAACTAATTTAATATTTGTGTAGGTTTTCACTCTTGATACAACTCCAGCACATACTGTACTAAACTTGGTATCAGATTAATAGTTGCAATTGCTTTATAAATGATCATGTCCACATTGTAAATGATTGTTTGTATGGTTGCATAGTGGAAAGGTCCCATTCCATAACAGATTCAAATCCAACACGCATTGTCCAGCCTCTGAGTTTCTGGGTAAGAATGTGGTCATTATGGGATGTCTGCAGAAGTATGCAGAATTTTTTTACTTTTGACAAGCATGAAGATAATTTCACTGGCCTGAGGTGGTATGAACCTCCTTTGCTAACAATCTATATCCCATGTTGGAAACTCTCTCTGATATTTGACACAGCTACAGGAAGAAATGGTGGAGTGTGTCATAACTAAATTTTCTCCTTCGTTGATTTATCACCCTAGAAATATTTTCTTAACATGTTTAGTGCAGTTTAGTAAATCTGACATGTATGTCCAAAATATAATTTTTTTCATGCATTTTTGCATTTGTTTTATCATGATAAATAGCCCTACTACAATCCTGTATGATATGACCTTTCTTGGCACAATTTACTCTTTGAGTGTAAAGAGTGATCTGTTAGTTCTTCGTGATTTCAACCCCAATTCACTGGCCATAAAAACGACAATATCTGGACACAATTCAGGCCACTACACTTAACCCAACTAATTTCCCAACCCACATAGGCAAACCTAAACTCTTGCAACCATTCCTTGCTAGATTGGATCTTATCCTCTTGTTCCAACAGAATCCAATCCTCTGGTATCCTACCTGACATTTTCAGTGACCATGTAACAGTGTATTGTGTAAAGAAATCCAAACTTAACTAACTTAAATCAAGTCCCAATGTTCTACTGACTAGAACATTTAGAAAATGTAACCCATAACAATGTCTGGCTGACCTTACCAACTGCCTAGGTACAAAATCAACCTGAACCTGATTCTGTGCTTGATTATTTCCAAAGAGAGTTCTTAAAAAACTCTGTGATACCCATGCTCCACTATGTAATAATAGTATGGGGGAGGGGGAGAGACACATTTCGTGGGAAGAACTGACCTAATTGGGCTTTACCACTTTAGGGATGCCTTCTTGAAAATAACTTGTGCTACCAAGTATTTTAATAACTACAGATGCCTGTGGAATACATGCACAAGGCAAACACGACTAGCAAAAACCCAATATTACTCGGGCAATCTTTATCAACACATAAAATCCAGTAAACATCTGGAAGCTCATCAGCAATATATTTCAGCCTTCAAGCTATCAGCAAACATCTAATAACAAAAAAGGATGATACTACCCTTACAAATCCCACTGACATTGCAAACGCATTCAATGAATACTTTGTGGGGTGTGAAAATTCACTACTATCAAGGCACAAACCCTAACTACAATCAAGAAGCTCAATCTGTGAGAACCACCTATAACTCACCCCTTGCAACAGTGCTTCCAAATTTTATTTTGTTGCAGTATCTGAAGTGCGATTACACAGGCGCTCCTAACATTAAAAGTAAACATCCAATGGGGACCTGATTTACGGCAATCAAAGTTCCCACGACTCATGTGTTCTCAAGTGTTCATGGAGATTGCCTTTTTTGTCCAATAAGGCCTTTCTATTTTTGACTGACCTGGGTGCTTTTTGATTTTGGATCCTGTCGTCCAGTTGCTGCTCCAAATATTCTTTACGTGTTTCTTGCCTCCTTAATCAACTCTATTTTGTTTCAGGCCATCCCCACAGACCTATAAAAACTGCCAGAGTTGTCCCAGTCTTCAAAAGTGGGCACAACAACATTGTCTTCAACTGCAGACCAATCTCTCTTAACCCAATACTATCCAAAGTTATGGAAAAATGTGCCCACTCCCAATTAAGCGATTACTATAACAAGACAAATATACTTGGTAAACTCCATTTGGCTTTTGCCCAGACCACTCAACGGTAACACCCCTCTTAAAAGTGTGCAATGAGATCCAGTGTAGAATATAATTGGGACAACTTACTGGTGCAATATTCCAAGATTTTGCAAAGGCTTTTGAATTCACCATCTTGTTAAACAAGCTTCAGTGCTCTGGAATGGGGAACATGCTTTAAACTGGTTTAATTCCTATCTGTCGGTAGACCCCAATATGTGTATCTGGGGTTCTAATTTTAATCCCTTGGATGTCACCCATTGGGTCCTGCAAGGTTCTATTCTGAAGCACCCACTCTTAGCAGATGCTAATGCTAATTATAGACTATGGGGACATAGTATATGGTACAGCAGCTCAAACGCAGTTTAGCAAACTAGACACCCTCTACAGCTCAATATGCTGAATCTACAACACACCATTGCAAAATACTACAAGAATTAGATTGGCTAGCACTTGAGTCCAGGGGCATGGTACATTTTTCCTGTCTTGTCTTCAAATACTTTCTCGGGAGGTCCCCTTACCTCCCGGTCCGGGGCGCATGAAGAGGGGGGCTGCCGGGAGCTGCCAGCGCTGCGGGCGGACCTGGATAGGAGCAGGGAACCCAGCAGTATAGGTAGCGTGGCGAATGGGTCGCTGGGGCTCTGCGGCGGATGCCGGTGCAGGACGCCGCCATCTTGTTCCTTCGCATGTGCAATGGAGCAGGTGCGCATGCGCAGTGCAGAGTGGCAGTGCGGCGGCCATTAAACAGTCTCCACATGGGACTATAAGTCCCAGCAGCCCCAAGGGCTGTAGACCACATGGGGCCTGATAGCCAATCAGGTGCATGGATTCCCAAAGAGCAAAGGAGATAAATTTGACGCACTGGGGACCACGCTTCAGTTGGAGCAGGGACACAGAAAGAGAAGGTAGTGTCCAGGATGCAGTGTTCCGCTGGACTAGGCCAGATCTCCCCTGGGTCCCAGCTAGGCCCCGATTCCTTACAGGTTGTGGTTGCTGCAGGGAAAGACCATAGAAAGGGACGCTAGCTGCATAGAGAGTTTCAGTACACCAGTGACGGATGCCACGTGGTGTGTTTGTCCTGCGGTCTGGGACCAGACACCGGACCATGTATTAGTGACTCAGACAGTGAAACCCTCCAGCGGGAGTTCACCCCACGCAGTGGACCGGATTCGTAGCAGAGGGATTCTTAGAGGACTCACGTCTTGGGATCAAATGGATCCTTGTATTTATTCAGCTTTACCTGGGTACAGGATGACCAGGGAGGTAACGTGCACCAACGGTCCACAGGAGTAGCGCTACTCCCTACACTTGGGTGGGGACTGACATTGGGGAAGGACAGCAGGGATATTGGTGCCACTGCACCCTAAGTACTGTGGGGATACTCCCCTTTGTTATTATTGCGTATTGTGTATACTGTATGGTACAGTTACATGTTCAGTAAATACTTTTTTTAATATACCCTGTGTGTGTATTTACTGCTGTATTGGTTCCTGTGAGGGGTTATCCTGCTGTACTTGGATTCCTCTCAGGTGGAGGCGCTGTGTACCAATGACCACGATCACCCCAGGCTCCCAGTAGCGGAGGATTAGGCCTCCTGTGAGCCACGCAGGTAACTCAGCATGCATAGTCCCTTCGTCATGGGGAAAGGGGGATACACCAGTCATCATAAATGACCTACCTAAAGCTTGTAAGGCAGTTTCAATGCACATATATGTGGATGACACAATCTTATATGCACACAGCCCTAGCCTCTGCGACCATGGACACGCATTTTAATCTGATTTTTCAATACGAATTTACCAAAACAAACTGTTTTTAAACACTGACAAAACTGTAACTATGGTATTTGGCACTAAGGTTACATTTCTAAAACTATCTACACGAGAGCTACAGATCATAACCAACTCTAACACCATCCTATCCCCTGTCACTAGTTTTAAATATATCTGGGCATAGGACTTGACTCATTTAATATTTGGATTGCATAAACCCATTGGTCAGAAAGCACATTGCACAGCAGATGCTAATGCAATTATAGCCTATGGGGACATAGTATATGTTACAGCACCCCAAACTTAGCTTAGCAAACTAGACAGCCTCTCCAGCTCAATAATGCTGTTTTCTCCTATAATGTAACTACAACACACACTGCTAAATGCTACAAGAATTAGATTGGCTATCACTTGAGTCCAGGTGCAAGGTAAATTTTTCCTGTCTTGCCTTCAAGTACTTTCTCTGGAAGTTACCCGGCAATCTGAACAAACTCCTCAACACTACCACACACATAACTTTTCACCTGAGATCTGACTCCAAAAGACTGTTCACAGTTCCAATGTTCAACAAAGAACCTGGTCTCTCTTCTGTGGCCGTGCACCTCACATCTGGAACAACCTACCAAAAAGACTCTCAAAGTTGCCTTCAGTTTAAGTTATTTAAAGACTTCAGCTGTCTCACATTTAAAAAAAATGTCTTCTGCCTAACTACAGTTATTTCCTCTGACATTAATACAAATAGAACCACAGTGCATGCTCTCATCCTCTGCAGCGTGAACTATAATAACCTCATCATCTCAAGATTTTGTGACTAATTCAGTGCATATATCTTATTTTCTGAGCAGATGCCCAAATCTTCATTGTCACTCAATGTGGCGTTAACCTAACTTAATGTCACATTAAGACGAACATTGTACAGTTTCTTGTAGAGACAATAACAAAGTTTAACCATGTTTTCTTCCATAAAGTGTATAGCTTTAGCTATACTGGATGTTAATAATAATGATATGCAAATTATGTGCAAACAAATAGTTATCATAATATCGCCTATCAACTAAAGTCTGATAAGGTTAGCATGGGGACTTAACTATACGTTAGTTAAGACATAGTTAAACTTGATGTAACTGCCATCCATACCCTAATATAGGGCTTTGATAGGAGCTGGATGGCTTCAACACCATAGTAAGGAATGATTTAACTAACCAAGCATTATTTTTCTCTTCTCTCATCTCCCTTTTCTAACTCAAACTAAAGACCTATATCAGGATTTGGCTCAGAGTAATGCTAAGATGTACTTTATATCACGTTATTGAATAATAGTGCAATTTTATGCTACAATAAGGTGTTAAACCTATGCTAACAAGATGTATTTCAGACGTTTTTTCTTTGAGGAAACCATTTTAACTCAGGAACATAACATTTGTTCCTGCTTTAGGTAACGGTGTGGTATAAGTCATGATTTAAAAGGACTTTGTGGATCTAAGCCTCAGTTGTGTGCAAAATTCTTAGACCCAGATACATCAAGCTGCAATAACCTAAAAATGCAAAATTACCACCAAATAAAGTACGTTATTTTTATAGTATACCATTGCACAACCGCCAAAAATAATGCACTTTTTATTGGATCTGTTAAAAAGCTCGGATCCGATAAAAAAAGGAGGCCATTATTTTTATATTAACAGTCAAACATCCCGTTCCAATATTTATCGGAACAAGATTAATGACAGAAATACTGCAAATATTTCATCACCTGTTCTAGGCTGGCATTAGCCCCGTCTTTCCCAAGTAAACAATGGCCATTATATACATACGCAAGATAAGCTAAACCAGCCTGAAATAGATGATAAAATATCATTATACATACATTAAAGCAAATATTAACCCTTTAGTAGCCCAAGTGGTTAACTATTCATGGGTTTCCATGACTAGCTGGCCAGAAAAATCTACAAAAGGTTTTAATATCAACTTTAAAATACACTACATAGCACTTTTGGCCACCTTAGTAGCTAGTAAAGCATTGCCATGCAATATTTTACTAACCAATGAGATAACCAAGGGGTTAACCCCTCCCACCACCCTAATTGGACACCTAAACAGCCTCTCCAGGGCAACTACCCCCTTCACCCACCTCTCCTACCCCCACCCTCTCCGGTGCAACCACCTCCTTCACCCACCCCTCACCTCCACCAAATAAACCTAACCCCTATCCAGACTAATGACCAATAGCCCTATTAGCCAAATGTGGCTAATAGTGCTTTTGGCCATTTGAAAAAACCAACAAACATGTTTTAAAAAATACAGCACGACATTAAAAATACATTAAAATAAATGTTAACCCAAAAAATCAAATGTAATCACTTACCCCAGCCGAGATGAAGGCCGCCTTCCTCATCTTCGTTGCTAAAGCCACTAGTAACCAATTAAATAAAGGGCCAATGCCCAACCATAAATAACACCATAAAAAAAATCCTAAGCCCAATGGCATTAAAAAATAACATAAAAACACAACAGCCATACAAATTGATCCAAAACCCCCCGTCATTCTCAGAAAAAAGTGAGGGACCAAATGGTACATCAACCTATAGGATTGGCTTTGTACCACATGACTAGCCTTCTGTGACATCCCAGGTCTGAGCTTTGGACATCTCAGAAGACGAGAAGATTAGGAAGAGGCCACATCCTGTGGCTGAAGAAAGAAGATGACAGCTTTAAAGAAAAGAAGAAATATTTACACCATCTTCATCTACAGTTCAAGCAACAGAAAAACCAGGGATTTGTGGCTAGTTGAGGATCCAACAAAGCGGACAGAGGATGGTACCGGATAGAAAAGAGTCCATTGGGCCTGGATTTATTTTCTCTTTGTTTATTTATTGCCATCAGGCTTTGGATTGATTTTTTATTATCGGTCCTTTTTTGGATTGGTTGCGGGTGGCTTCAGCCATAATGATGAGGAGGATGGACTTCATCCTGGCTAAGGTACTCACATTTATTTTTTGATTGCCAATGCAGCAATGTAGGCCGCAATTGAGGGGCTAGGTAGCCACAGTGGCAATCGTGGATTAAATGGCTATTTTTCAAATCTGTGTTTTGGATTTTCTTTTTTTTCTTAATGCTTTATAATGGACAAAAACCAACAGCCAATATGGCTCTTTCCCATTACTGTAGCGGGGGTAGTATTATTGGGCATTGGGGGGTGGGTGATGGGGGTAGTTGACCCGGAAGGGTGGTTAGGCCTCCCAGGAGTGGCAGGTGTTGTTAACCCCTTCATTACTTTAGCGGCTAGTAAAGCATTGCTAAGCAAGGGGGGTAAGTAATGTATTTTAATTGTTTGTTTTTTTATTAGAGTTTACCATTGATTGCCAAAGTGGCTAGCTAGGCCCAATTGAGAGGGCCTAGGTAGCCACAGTAACGATAAATGGTTTTATGGTTAAAATGTATTTTTAATTTAGTGGTGTATTTTATTTTACCTGTATTTTTTTTTTGGGGTGGGGGAGAATTGCCAAAAGCTCTATTAGCCACATTTGGTTAATAGGGCTATTGACCATTAGTCGGCATTGGCTTGTTTGGGGTGGAGGGGATATGAGGGTTCGTGAAGAGGTAGTTGTAGCCAAGAGTGTTTTGTTCTCTATTTTTGTTAATGTATTAACTTATTTGGTGACTGTAGCAACCGCAGGCCTCAAATGGTTTAAAATTATTCGATAGTAGCTATTACAGAAGCCTATGATAGAAATATTATCGCAATGCAATAATTAATGCCTTATTAACGGTTGCATTAATTTCCACATCGCAAATTTGGGTTAAATATCGCATCCACGAAATTATTACCACAAGGTTGATATATACCATCTTAAAACTGCGGTAATTAGAACTACTATTTTTTTTTATATTAACGCCACTTTAACTGAGTTTGATGTATCTGGGCCTTAATGTCTTCTTGGTGAAAATAATGTTTCTTTCAATAATACACTATCGAAACACTATTGTTCAATTAGGGAGGAGCTACAGGTTTCTTGTTGCTTCCCTCTCCTATGCTCACATGCTGCACAGAAGTAAAGATTTCTGAAAATGTTTATAGATCAGCAATGTGCTGCTAATTTTGGTCACGTTGACTTCAAGCATTAAAAACATTTTTATTTGATATTAACTTGTATCTCAAAAAAAACGACATGATTTTTACTCCAAAGGGCAAAAGTGACTGGAAACTCTGGTTTAACAGTAAGGGCTCAGGTTTTACAGCAGACTCATTGGGCCAAGTGGTTCTTATCTGCCGTCAAATTCTATGTTTCTTTGCTCCTATGATTAGACTACTAACCAATATCTGTGTTATGATGCTAGGCATATTATTTCATTTATTTGTTCATCACACCAAAATATATTTGACCCTTTCACTGGCAAAGGGGCCAGGCAGCAACACATTGCACGGCCTGGCAGTGAATGGGTTACATTTGAATAACGGTATGAAAAGATGGGCATTGGATAATATCAACAGAACTTACTCCCTATTGTCTCCAAGTAGCTATAGCTGCATGGCAGCTATCTAAATATTTTCAATCATTTCTGACTTGCTCTTAGTGACCCGACCTATACAGCAAGCATTATAAATTACAAAAAAACAAAAGCTTTCTTCTAGAAGAGAACTGTTCCCTGCTAAAAAAGGAGGTCACCATGTTAGCATAAATGATGTGCTTTTGACACTTGAACAGAAGTGTGCTGGAAACAATGCAAAGTAGCGCCAATATAAAGTAGCCCCTAGAAGCAGTAAATCTCCCATGTTCCAACAGGATATTTTATTGCAGGTTGAAAAGTAAGGAAATGCTGAATTTGTAGAAGCAGGGGAAGTAAATGGATTGCTTACTGCATAGATGATGAGATTGGATAATAAACCTAATGAATAAGGAGGGGAGTGCCCATGGAGAAATGGTTCACACAATTAAGGGCCTAGGGCAACAAAACCCTTCAAACCTGTGACAGATCTTTGTTATGCTAAATACATGATTGCAAACAGGGAGTAAAATAGGGTAAATACATTAAAAAGATTAGATGACACTATAACCCACATGATGATTATAAAAAGATACACGTGGCTAGTAAATATATATATATAATTATATATATATATATATATATATCCACTTGTTCATTATGCAGTGGCTTTTACTTTGCATTGCTTCAGCTTGCTTCCGTAACCCATTGCAGTGAAGCGGGTGAAATAGAATTAATTTACTTTGTGAGTCAGACATATGTTATTTCCGCACATGAAATATCAAACTAGAGGCAACAATGAATTGTTATTTGTTCAGACTATTTATTTACCTCTCCCTTCACAGCTAAGGAGAGGAGTCTTCTGCAGTAGTTTAAATTACATGTCTATGCAGGTCTCTACAACATTCCCTTAATATTCATAATAAGTATTTTCATAATATTAGTCTTCACATAAATAGCAACGATCAATGAAGGTGAATTCATGGAAAAAGTATGGGACAGTTAAAAGTTTTGAAAGATCAACTCTACCTGTATAGACCAGCGAATTGTCATCATTATCCAATGTGGGAAGTGGTGTTCCACTGTCGTTCCCCCTCTCTAGGTCATCCGAGTCTGTCGAAAACAACACCACAGCTGCAGATGGGGTCATAGTGGTAACAGAAGTTGCTATTTTGCTCATCACATTTCCAGATACAATTAAATCCATGCATGGCAGAAAGACAAACAGCAACAACAGACAGCAAACTTCTCTCTGAAGCATCTTATTGAGGAACCCCAAAAATATCTTCATGAATGTCTTCAATTTCCCCCGGTTTTCATTAGCATTTGATATCTACACTGTCTTAATTTTAACCTCTCCACTGCATCATTTCTGCCACCTCTCAGCTTGTAGACTGCAATGAGTACATGCTGTGAGGCAATCGGTATAGGCTGTAATGAGCATATGGAGAGGGGAAGGCAGGATGGTTGAATGCTGGCATTGCTAATTTTCTACCTTATTGTTAATCAAAGCTATTGACTGTGATCACTCGCCATCATTGCTCCATCTCCTGACAATTGGAGTCTCCAGGGAGTAACCCTTTGTGGGGATAAACAGGAGAAAAATAGGATCTTATGAAACAAGGAGGACAGATGATTACCTTTTTGGAGAAGGCAAAAAAGAAGGGGGTAGGGCAGCAGGCCAGAAACATCTGTGGGGTGAAGTATTACAGTATATTGTAGTTGGAAGGGGAGATGTTGATCTTTATGTTAGGATTAGAAAACCTAAACCCAAAATAAAGACTAATATACCAGTAATAACAAAGCAAAATGGAGTATACATACAAAATAAGAAATAAACAACAATTGAATATCTTATGTACATGTTTCTTACGCATTATTTTAACCCATTTACTGCCTCAGTTTCGTTCACCACCTATATAAAAACTACACCGAAAGTCCCCAAAATGGTAAAAATGTTTAAAAACAAAAAAAGGCTCTCAGCCTTAGAGCTGAAAATGCCCATATTAATCATATTAGATAAAAATGTTATGATATATTCCAAATATGAGAACTCCCTCACGGTTTTTATACACAGAAAGCTCTCCTGGGATAATGAACATAAATTATATTGCTTCTACTGTAAGCCACAGTGACACTCAACAAATGTATCATTTGCCTGCTGCTTTTAGTTGATGATGTCTAAGCAATTAGTTACCGATCCAAATTATATTGAAGAAATATATCTTCTACTCATTGAGTAAACCTATTCTTCTACATTACATTATTTTTTCCCTTTTACAGCCTGGTACTATAAAGATAGTGAAACATTAATCCGGTAGAGTGCCGTACAACATTTTCATTAAACTGATTTGAGTTCACCGTTTGGCCTAATCTAACAATTTTAAGATTACAGAAGGAAATATTTTAATTATAGGTTTTGTTGAAGAAAGCAATTTATTTTCAGAAATTGTTCTTTGAAGTTGTTTGAACCAGTTATATTAGTTATTGAGTAAAACATATGACTGTTTTTGTAACATTTAGAAAAGATGTCGTTATATTTTTATTATATTTATTGAGACAACATATTTATGTCTCAGTCATTGATGAGATCTTAAACAAAAGATACATATATCCTCTTTCATTCTTATACTGTACTTATGTCTACCTCCCATAGTTCTTGCGGACTGATGAGAACACACATATTACTGGTTTGTTTCTACTATGATTATATTATTATGTTCAGTAAGGAGCCAAATGTGTCAAATAATTCTTACCCAATACATGTCTGGAGCCTTTCAGATTAATTCTACAGATATTCATATAGATTGTATATATCAGCTTTGTTAACTTGTCCTTTCTACTACTGACATCATTTTGTGTGACTTTCTGGTTCTCAGTCAATTTTCAAGAGTAGCCCAATATAGGCCAGGATTCACCAAGCACCACAGCCCTGCATTTCCTGCCATTGACTTTAATGGATGTTAACATGGGATCAAGGAGTTGGTAACTTAATTTAGTGAATCTCCCCAATAGAACTTTAACTTACAGGTGTTATCTCACATAGGACCACATTTAATTAATGACTATCATGAGCTTAATAAGGTAAAACATGGTGATCAATAATATAAGTGTTTAAAATAATAATATTTGAAAGTCTAAAAATTGACCATTTGTTTTAGTTATTGTTTAGTTATTTTAGTTATTATTAGGGACTTTGAATACAAAGGTGGTAGGGATTGACAATCTTCTTTGCTACAGCTCTATATGGTAACCGGAATATGGTATTTAGAGTAATGTGACGTATGCATTCCAACTGCAAGTCAGCAAGGGATAGAAAAGGCAGAGGCAAGGACAGTAACACACATCGTAAAGCCATTGCCAGGAACACACTACAATTAATACACTTCTTTTCATAAACTCTATACAGCTAATATGTATATGAAGCAGTAACATTATATGGGGGTGGTATATCAATGATATCAATGATATATCAATGCCATTTTTTTTAGCAAAGTTTAGGAAGTTGTGTAATTAACATTTTGTGTCTCTTTGCGTCAATGTGTGACGTTACTGCACCGACACACTTTATTCGAGCAAATACCCAGTATGTACCTGGCAGATACCTGGAATGCGCCGCTCCTCACCTCTGACAAGCCCCGTTGCGTTTGCCTTCCCAGCCTGGGTTCATGCCTGGCTGACGGGCGGCTGATCTGTTAAATGATAATGATTAGGATTTAATAGGCTGCAATGCTTCGCGTGTCTACCAGATGGCATAAATTCATGAATTGTAATGCAGTATATATATATATATATATACTGTGCAGTATTGCAGCCAGCGGGAATAAAATGCTTCAATCCCTGTCTGGAAAATAACCCAATGCACTCGGGCAGAAAACAGTCACAAACCTCAATACACCCGGGTATACCCGAATTCGTGGGACTAGCCGAGCTCGAATAAAGTGTGTCGCCAGTGTATTTGCACAATGTGGTGTCAGCCTGCGATTTAGGGAGGGGCAGTAGATGAAATTAGGGAGGAGTTACAGATGCACAGATTATAATGAGATGTATGATATTCTGCATTTCTGTGAATCCCCTTCTCATCAGGTGGCATTAACGTTTCTCCATAACATAGCATAATATAATATAAAATAACATAACATTTGTTGCAGACATATATAACAAAATACAAAAATACCAAATGCTACATCCAATGTAACAAAATACATAGTTAAATAGTTCAATGTTAGTATTCTCATGAGTAAGGGTAATTTAGTTAAACCCTTTGGCCAAAGTGTTATAAGGCTGCAGCCGCTTCACGGCATGACCAGCATGCAGGTTCTAACACTACCTGTGAAAATTCTCATTTTTTTCTGCAGTGGAGTGAGAATGGTCTAAGTGGACCTGTCCTGCACAGGTTCATGGAAAAACCTGCTACTTTCAAATTGGTGAGGGGTTGAGGTTAAACCGTGGAGGCTAAATGAACCTTGCTCATGAGAATACTAACATTTAAGTATTTAACTATGTATTTTTTCACACTGGATGTAGCATTGGGTATCTTTTGTTGTATACATTTGGTCAAGCTCAGTAGAACTCCTTTTGACACAAATATATATATATATGATGGGTTCTGGGGTTAGAGCTTGCTGGGATTGTGAGTTCATTAATTTTTATTTTCAACTGGTATCAGTTGGTTGGAAGTTGGTGGCCCCTCCTCCCAGGGTTTAAGCTCACCCCTCCCGACTTTTTAAGTAGCAGGTTTTTCCATGTACCTGTGCAGGACAGGTCCACTGTCACCATTCTCTCTCCCCTGCAGAGATAAATGAGAATTGTCACAGGTAGTGTTCGGACCTGCTTACTGGTCATGCCATTAAGTGGCTGCAGGTTTATAATGTTTTGACCAAAGGGTTTAACTAAATGACCCTTACTCATGAGAATACTAACATTGAACTATTTAACTACAGTATGTATTTTGTCAGATTGGATGCAGCATTGGGTATTTTTGTCTTTTCTTGTATACATTTGGCCACGCTCAGTAGCACTCATTTTGACACAAATATATATAGAAAAAGAACAAAAAGCACTCCATAATAATAGTCACTGGTGTGGGTGCAGATCCTATAATGAAGAATAAGCAATACGATACCGTTTGGAAACTAAATCTGCAGGCAGCACTCCAGAATTGAACAAACAAGTGTATTGAAAAAATAAACACAAAACCAACGTTTCGGTCCACGAATGAGACCTTTGTCAAGGTGGTGCCAATTCTGGAGTGCTGCCTGCTGATTTCGTTTCCAAATGGTATCGTATTGCATATATATATATATATATATGATGTGGTGGGTTCTGGGGTTAGAGCTTTCTGGGATTGTGTGTCCATTGTTGCAGACATAAGCAGAAATGGACCAAAGAGTCAAAACAACTTCTCTTCACACTTGCTATACGTTGATACATATCCTCTTAAAATGTTGAAGGCAACACTAAAAGAAAAAACAGAGGTTGTTCAGATGCTAGACATCAGCATTCACATGGTTTAAAGCTACAGTTTCACCAAAGAACGGAAAACAAAGTATGTTTAATGATATGTAGCCATGCCTGGTTTTTGCTACCAGTCTGCCCTCCCTGACATGCAAGTCCTGGTAACAGTGCTGGCAGTGTCAGAACCAATAATCCTGGGTTTTCCACACAGTAAGCAGCTATCTTGAGTGACAGGGGAGGAGGTGGGCTAAGGCCAGTGTTCTGCCCAATCTGGGCTCAGACCTTGTACCTTCCCCCTCTGTACTTAAGGAGCTGCACATCTAAATTTAGTCAGTGTCTCTACTCTTGAGAGAGACAGGTAATTACACAGGGGTGTATCTAGCATTGGCACCCACTGTCCACTCCCCTTGGAGGAGTGAGGAGTTATACATTTCCCCTGACTCCATTAGGGAATCAGGGAAAAGTAAGGACTGCCTTTGGTGCCCTTGGCTAGCGGTGGATGTCCAGGGACCATCCTGAGGTTGGAGACCTGTTTGACTGTGCTGAACTAGATACCAGTTGTGTGGCTGTGTATGCAGAAAGGAATAAAAGGTTTCAGTTAACTATAATCCTGCCTTGGTATGCAATTATCTGGGGGAGTGGAAGTAAGTTCGCCTGCAGGGATTGTCTCCACATCCCTGGAGCCAGCAGCAGAATGAGGTGCTGTACCAACAGAAATAAAGACAGTAATATACCCCAAAAGCCTGTCCAGATGTCCCCAATACCACTCGGCATCCTGTGAGCCAGCAGGTAGCCGGCACCATACACCATGTACTGTAATGGCAGAATCTCCCAGAGGGTGGGGGAAACAGAATTATAAATATACACAATTGTTTTCTTTATCAATTGTCATTAGAAATTAAAAATTAAGACTGTAATCACATAGGCCTTCTTCTATTACTTATATAAATGAAAATACATGACTTTTAAAATGATCAAAAATCTACACATTTACAAGCAGATATCTTTGGTATTCTACAGCATTTATTATTTATATAGTGCAGTGTAAATCTTCTGAGCAGCATATCAGCAATCAGCATACCTGACAATAATCAGATCTATTGTTTGACTGCGACCTTTGCATGATATACTGAGTATCATATAGAGTTACCTCGAATAGAGCTTTGTACAAGTGCATAAAATATCTTCTTGCACTGGAATGTTTCAAGTAGACAAAAATGAGTATTCCAAATCTAGAAAACAATTACCTGACATTCTTTTACTATGCACAGCCAACTTATTTAATTGTCCTTATTTTTGCCCATTTCCATTGGGTGGCAATTTTGGTGCATGTTGTTAGATACCCAGATATTGTTGCACTGCTTTTCTAGCTTACAAATCATGTGTTATTTATCCTCCAACTTTTTGGGATTATTTAATATACTGTAATAGCTGCACCCCACATGGAAAGTCAATTTACTGCCCATTGATAACTGTGTGAAAAAGCTACTGCACTACTTAAAAAATAGTCATAGAGAATATAGTGAATTGTTTCTGCAGTGTTATCTAGATAAATGTTAGTAACAAGGTACACAGAACTGTTCAGGACTGCTAGTAATACTGCACCACAATGAATATTATACATTATTAGCTACATACTATGTATAAGCAGCATTGGCATGCTTTGCTTTGTGAAAGGAGTAATGTTTTTGGCATATATCACAATAAAATAGCATACACAGTGTAAATCCAGGGCAAAACAGACTTCATCAGATACATTAAAGAAAAAGTCCTATTGATTTAAATTGGATTTTTCCATTTATGTATATGGTGCAAACAGGGCCAGTTTAACCATTACGCGAACTAGGAAGCTGCATAGGGCGGTAAAATGTGGGGAGTGGCAGCCACCACATTTGCCGAATGCAGTTTCATAATAGGGCAGGAGATATCCCTAGGCAGGGAGAAAGCAGGACAGTTGCTAGGGGACTGGTTAGTTCCCTCCATTCTGATTGGCTGCTGCTGGGTAATGCAGCAAATCAGGAGGAGCTGTAAGGAGCCTGGAGGTGGGGCCAAGCAGAGGAGGTAGCAGCATGGATCAAAGAGAGTCCTGTGTTTGTTCTGCGCTGTCCTGTCGTACTGTAGTGCCGACGGTTATTCTAAAACAAATCAGTGGCAATTACCAAAAAGACCCAGGTACATGCTGGGTACATGCTGGGTACATGCTGCAACATTTCAGTGACATTTCTGCAGAGACTTTAACCATCGGATTAACAGCGGGGGTCCCTGGCAGTCCCATTCAAACTGAATGGGACTGCCAGGGACCCCTGCTGTGTTAATCCAATGGGCCATTAGCCTCTGCAGAAATGTCACTGAAAATGTACTCAGCATGTACCTGGCTAGTTTAAGGCAAGTTTAAGGCAAGTTTTAGAATACTCTTTGGCTTGTCTGTATGTGTGAATGTGTGTTCTGTGACTGTCCTGTGTGTATGTCAGTGGGATGAGAGAGAATTTCAGTGGGGAGGGGGCGGGAGAGAGTTTTAGTGTCAGTGAGGGGGACAGAGTCTCAGTGGGGGGAGAGAATGCCAGTGGGGGGGAGAGAGAGTGTCAGTGGCGAGAGAGTGTCATATCAATTGGGGGAGAGTTTGTCAGGAAGAGTAGTGGGTAGAGAGTGTAAGTGGGGAGGAGAGAGTGTGTCAGTGGGAAGAGAGTGTCATGGTCAGTGGGAGGAGAGAGAGTGTCAGTGGGGTGAGAGTGTGTCAGGAAGAGTAGTGGAGAGAGAGTGTCAGGGGGAATTGGGGAGAGAGAGTGTCATGGAGAATGGGGCAGAAATAGTGTTGTGGAGAGTGGAGGAGAATTTTTCAGTTACAAAAATAAATTCCGAAAGTTAATTAGTCGAGGGGGGGGGGGGGGTGTTCTGCAAGGCTGAGGGGTCACCTAAGGCGCTAAATAACCTTGCATCAGCCCTGGGTGCAGATGTTTTGCCCTAACATTGCACCACTGTTGCCTTACATATTCCTTATATTCTTCACCTTCGTTTACCTTTTTGCTTTGGGTTAATACGCACACACAGTGACCAACAAACATAGAGTTCATTTTCAACATTCACAAAGAGTATATATATATATACAGAAAAATGTTTAAAAAAACCACAAACATAAACCACCAGAAACAAACAAATGAGGTGCCAGTGAACACACAACCTACAGTACTGTGCAACCCCCTCCCAATATGCACACACACACACACACACACACACACAGAAACACACAACTCTCCAAACATGCACAGAGAAGTACCCTCAACACCAATATTCTTTGCTTAGATCTTATCCAAGTCACCCTTTTAAACTTCAATACAAAAGATAAAGTATGTACAAGTCAACAGTATTATAAAGATCCAGGACAGCCTTTTTCAGATCTTTCTCTATTATATTTAATTAAGTTACCAATATGTTAGTAAACATACATTTAGAGTGGGTAATTATCACACTGTTAACATTGGAGTTAGTTTTCAGGTAAGCATGTATTCCACATGTGAACTATGGACCCTTTTGGATTCGTTAGTTACTTGGAGGTTTCAAAAAGCCAATAAAAATCTAAGAGCCAAATGAATGCTGATAGTTGTAGTTCTCATTTTTAAGGTTCTATAGTACTACATCCATAGCAGAGCTACCACTCTCAGTGGCTCATTTATCTTTGTCAGAAGATAACTGAAGACTGACATGACTGCAGAGACTGGTTCTGGTCCGTGAGCCTGCACTAATTATTCAGGTGAGACATAGAAGGAAAATTCCAAGTGAAAAAAAACACAGGTTAGTGCCAAATAGAGGTAACTTATACTTCTGAACACTCACAATCCTACAGTGACACTTCTCGTAATGGTATTATCTATTGTTCTAGTTCCTTTACTGCCAGGGGATTCTGTGACACCAACACTTCTGGCAGCCAGTGCCACCAATAGGCGGTTGTCCCTGTTTCCCCTGCTAAAAAAATAGTCCAACTACATTTTTTACCCTGCCCCCTCCCCTTGATGAATGGGCAGGGTCACGGATGGAGTCTTGGGCCCTCACAAAACCTGTTGGAGGGATTGTTGGCAGCAACAATGTACATAATTACCCAAGAAAATGCGTTGTATTCACTTAACAATGTGAAAATTAACAAATTTGTTATTCAATTATTACACCTTTAATCCAGAATCTCCATATTGGAGCATGCAAACTAAAAACAATGTGATCCAATCAGAGTTATGCATGAATACATTATCAGTCAATGGGCAAGCAAATACTTAAAAATAAATAAATATATAAAAAAAAGCTGAAAAAAAAAACAATTTCATACATTCAATATTTTACTTACCTTAGAAGTCTTCACCCTCCGAATCCCGGCGTATCTGCAAGATCATGCACTGCGACATCATCACCCGCAATCTAACGCATCCACCTTCAGACCAGCATCAGGTAGAAAAAAATATTCTTTCTTTTATCTTCTATCACCGTCTTCTATCTTCATCTGTAATTATTTGTATCTTTTCTTTAATCTTCTATCTTCTTCTTTCAATCCAAAGACCCATGGTAAATCCACAACGGATGTTGTCTCGTCGGCTTCTTGTCTTCAATCCCATTGGCTGTAATACCATGTGATATAGCCATGTGGTTTTAAGGATGTGATGTACCTCCCTTGGAGATGACGTCACATCTTTAAAAAAAAAATAGGCAGGCACATGATACAGCGTCCAATTGGATTTGAGCTGTACCATCTGACCCTCAAATGTGTCGTCATAGGCCATATACCTGTATAAGGCATGTATGTCTGTATGTATCTCATTTACCTGAAGAAGCCAACGAGACGACATCTGTTGTGGATTTACCATGGGGGTTTGGATTGAAAGAAGAAGATTAAAAAAAAAGATAAAAATAATGACAGATGAAGATAGAAGACGGTGATTGAAGATAAAAGAAATAAGATGTTTTTAACCTGATGCTGGTCTTCAAGGTGGATGGCGTTGGATTGTGGGTGATACCGTCATGATATGAGAGCTTTCAGATACACCGGGATTCGGAGGGTGAAGACATCTAAAAGTAAGTAAAATATTGAATGTATGAAATTGTTTTTTTTCCAGCTTTTTTTTATATATATATATATTTTTTTTTATGTATTTGCTTGCCCATTGACTGATAATGTATTCATCTGTGCCAGGGTACAGATAAATACAATGACAGGCAATGCATTTTTTGGCAAATTCTTGTTTACTATTGATTGTTATTTTTTCTATTTGTTTGTATAGTTTGGATTCAATTGTTTGGATTTTGGAATTTGGATGGCTTGTTTTTAGTACATCAGGATTGGTTAGCATTTTTATTTAATTAATTGTTTTGTTGGCTAGTGGTTTAAATTCATTATGTGTTTTGTTGGCTACTGGTTTTATTTCTTTAATTGATTGGTTGGATAGATGTTTATTTATTTGTATTCTTATGTTTTGGAATAATATAATTGGAATTATTTTGCTGTTTTAGTGATAGATTCATGTAATTGATGTGTAGTTGAGGCTTTTTAGTTCTTTTATTGTTGGGGTGTTTAGGTGGGTGTGTATTTCTTTGATTATTATGTATTTTTGGCCTAAATTATTTGTATTAGGTTAACCATTAAGTGCTATAATTGCTTATCATGCCCATATTATATGGTTATGATATACCACTGTGTCAATCAATGGATAGAGGGTGGGTCTAGTGGGTCTGGGGTGGGTGGTTATGCCTCCCTGGTGGGTGGTGGGGGACAGGGATTAACCCCTTAATTACAATAGTGGTTATTAATCGCTAAGGTGGTTAAGGGGTAAGGGGCTATTAGATTGTATTTTTTTGTGTACTCTATCTGGCAACGGAGGACATGGACCTGCAGTATGCTGATCAGGATTGCTTTCATGATGACATGGGTAAGAAGAAAGATGTATTTACTTTATATATGCTAGTTGGCTAATGTTTGCTTTACAATGGGCAAATGCACTATTATCCATATCTGGATAATAGTAATTTTGCCCATTACTGTACTGTATGTGTTGGGGGGGGGGAGAGGGTGTTGTTGGGGCTAGAGGAGGTGGTTAGTAGGATTGTTGGGTGTATTTTTATTTATTGTGGGTAGAGGGATTGGGTGAAGGGGGTAGTAACCCCAAAGATGGATGTTTAGGCCTACCGGGTGGTAGCAGGAGGGCTTAACTCCTTAATTACCTTAGCGGTATTAACCGCTAAGGTAATGAAGGGGTTAACTCCACCCACAACCCACAAGCAAGGCCTAAACACCCACCAAGGGCCAAATCCACCTTCATCCACCCCGCTACCCACAATAAACCGTGCACTGGTGGTTAACACCTTCATTGCCTTAGCGGCTAGCCGCTAAGGTAACGAAGCTGTTTTAATAAAAAAAGTAATACTAGTGTAGATGAGCAGGGGTGCCGTTATCTCCTATGCATTTAAATGTCTCGCGTCACGTGACTGTGGGAATAAAATGCATAGGAGATACCGTCACCCCATAACGGGGCCCATATCTCGGGAAGCCGGGGGGTCCCCGGACCTCAAATCAACGTGGTTCTGCTCGGGAGACCCCCTGCTCATCTATACTAGTATTAAAAGGAATATTAAAACACATCAATCTCTGGCGAGATTTGCGCAGGGAGAGGCGGCTCTCTCTGTGCAGCTCTCTCTGCAGCTAAAACAAATCACCGGATTTGGCATTTTGAGAGAGTGATCATCCCGTTGCTGGCTACTTGCCCGTTTTGGGAATTTTGCTATCACAGGTAATCAAGGCTTTCTGAATACCGTGATAGCAACGCTCCAAAAACTGGCGGCGTAAATGGCCCAGCGATTTTTTTATGGAGGCTTATAGAATAGGCTCCTTAGTGTTATCTGTAAACAGTGTTTTTTTCAAAGTAGTCCAGGAAAGCTAGAAATGTTTCACTTTTTGGAGAAGATAGGCAGTATAAATTATGTTGTATACACATGCATAGTTGCATATTGATAAACTGTAAATAAAGCTGTTTGTCTCATAGAATTTTATAAGACATGCAGAAGCATTGAACATGTGAAATTCCCCAAAATGTAGAAATAAATTAAAAGTGAAGCACGGGACACCTTTGCTTTTCAGATAACAAATATTTTTCACATTATCGTACGATATTCTCTCACTGAGATTGCACTGCCCTGTATAATTTGTGGATGTCTTATAAATATAGATCATGCAAATACTGCCAATAAAATGTTTATTGTAAATTATGGTACTAATCTAAACTTATTATTTTATGAGCGTTATATGTTATTTTTGGGTTTGTATTTTCTTTTTACGCATGGCTGTTTTAACCAAGAAATCTTTGACATTACGGCAACCAAAATTAATAAAACATTAGCTAAAGAAAATGAATATAAACTAGTGTCAATAACATAAATGCGTTCAACAAATTGGATCAATGCACATTGATTCACTTTCAATAATTGGGACAAATGATGTGACAGGGCACATTGAGTATATTTAACCGTGGGACTGTTATCTTAAAATGACAATTTCGATTTGTGATTTATTATTTCTAAAGTAATTCCCTAAAGAATCATTATATTATAACACATTAAATGTACACAACTGACCATAGAGTCTTTACCAGTATATCACCTTGGAATATATTTACATTATATTTGGTGTTCCGCGTTTTCAGTATTTACTCATTTTTACCGAAAAATTACTATTTTTTTTATCAAAGCACTAACGTTTTTACCAACTTACACCTGCTTCTCAGTTAACAGAAACGCCTAACACAATTGTTTTGAGTGTCCTGCAACTCTGAATGAACCATTTGCTATACTAAAAATGTGTAAAACACACTGAACAGAACAGCAAAGTTATTATCACACTACGATTGGCTCATGTACGTCACACAGAGATGCTCTCACCTATTTTATGCCATCTTGTTCTGGTTTACGGTCACGCAGCTGAAGTTTAAAAGGTAAAATGTGTATATATGTGTAGCCAGGTCCCCTCTGGCGCCCCAGACATCCATTTCTCTCTCCCTTACCTGCGACAGCGTGAGGGCAGTTGCAGGGGCGAGTGCGTCACCGGGGGCTCCCAGCGACATCAGCAACAGGGCGTCGCCATCTTGTGCGCATTCGCACATGCGCGGGAGTTCGCGCACACGCAGTATAGCCCACGGAGTAGCGACGGCCATTACAGATGAGCATGAGCAGCTAAAGCTAGTGGTGGCCATTACAGGGTTGCGCAGGCACAGCGGAGCAGGTGCACGCGGCCCTAATGTTAAAGAGCTCTGCAAAGGACTACAACACCCAGCAGCCTCTGGGGACTGCCCTATGATTCCTGTCACATGCAGCCAGACAGCCAATAGGGCTTGCAGATTCTCCTGCTGGAGAAAGATACATTGTTGTGCACAGACCATGCGAGTCAGTTGGATCCAGGAAGAGATTGGGGAAGGTTGGGTACAGAGAGCAGTGCTCTGCTGTACTAGGCCAGAGATATACCCCAGGCCCCAGGTAGGCCCCACTCCCCACTAGGTTTAGTGGGTAAGCTCATAGGGACAGGCCCTAAGGTAGGGACCCTGCCCCATTATAGGTGTAGCAGTCAGGGACACAGTGTCTGCTGCAGTTTCTGAGGATCTGGTCTGAGAGTCAGATCACTGTTTGCTGTGTGCTGATTGAGGGACTGGTCTTCACGTGGGATCCTTTGGCGAGACCCCATCCCACGTGGAGCACAGTCATCGCGGTGTCGGTAGATCCTTTGAGAAGATTGGCATACCCAGGTGCTGGGAGCATCTGGGCAGGTATCTATACCTTCTACACGTGCACCAACCTTGCTGCTCATATGTGACAGGCCTGAACACACACTTGTGGGGAAAGGGGCTAATGGGACACAGGGTTGGGGGGAAGGAAGGTGTGTGGTTACAGCCCAGTGAGGGGCTAGTGTTACAGCTGTCAGTATTGGCAGAGTGTTATGCATATACTGTTTGCTGTGTGTAATGTATAGAGCTGTTAGTACTCTGTGATGTATGTTATGATGTTATGTTACTGATCACTATAGTAAACCCTTTTAGCCATAACCTTTGGTGTGGGCTGGTTACTTTATGGATGTTCCTATGTGAGGGCCATTCTACATTTGCAGAATCCCACATAGATGGAGGCGCTGACCGAAGAGACGTTCCAGTAGCACCACAGATTTCCATCAGCGGAGGCTCAGGCCTCCTGTGTGCTGACAGGTATATTGCACCACAACTGGTAACATATAGAGATTTCCCCACATGGTCCCTATCTGCGATTGCGGGGAGGGGGGGACAGTGTTACATATGATTTCCCTCCGCCCTCCTGATTTTACCTGATTTATTTATTTTTTCTTTTACACAATTTCATCCCAGTTTTAATATATACAAAATAAACACCAAAAAAATCCCAGATGTATTTTTTTTTTTAGAAATAAACGTTGAAAACACAGAACACTAATTATATTGTATTTAGCCAGTTTCTGTGACTACCCTTGGTATATTTAAAACTAATTATTTCAATATGAGATGCTCATTAGAAAATGTTAATGGAGACTAGACTACTCACATGTTTTTGCAGCTTCCACATACCCCGTTCATATTCTGGGTATTTTCCATATGTTTTCTAATAAAGTAACCTTTCATCCCATACTATTAACATTAGTGAATTATGCATGCTTGTTTAACAAAAATGCATGGATATAATGTACTGAGAAAGTAGTGGGATAATCTACTGAATATGTTTTTATTATTAAAGCTTAGAAAATGTATTTAGACATGTATCAAAATGTTATTTATCCAATATGCCACATCCAGCCAAAACCAATGTCTATGCATTCTGCTTTGATATGGAAGTTTGTCTAAATGTCAGGGGCTGGTTAGGAACAGATTGGGGTAGATTAAGCCATATCTACACATTATAACTTTTAAAAATATATATTACGAAAAAGACATTATAGCTATCCTCCTCCCCAGGATCGGTGAAAGGGTATTTGGCACCCTAGATGAACCTTCATCCTTGCACACAACCCCCCCCCAACTCCCCCAACCAATTAACTTTCAGAATTTTTCTCTAGTTGAAAAAATCTCCCCTACCTCACTCTCACCAACACACTCTCTCTCCCCTTATTCTCCCTGACACTCTCTCTCACCCACTCTCCCCGACACTCTCTCTCCCCCACTCTCCCGGACACTCTCTTCCACTGTCCCGACACTCTCCCTCTCCCACTCTAATGACACTATCTCCCCCCACTCTCCCTGACACTCTCTCTCTCCACACTGACGTTCTCACTGACCCTCTCTTTCCCCAACACTCTCCCTCCCCCAACTGACACTCTCTCTCCCTCCACTGACTCTCACTCCCCCCAAATGACACTCTCTCTTCCCCATTGACACTCTCTCCCCCCCCACTGCTACTGACACTTGCTCTCCCCCTGGATGACAATCTCTCTCCCCCCACTTTCCCTAACACTCTCTCTCCCCCCACTGACACCCAATAAAAAAGTGGTGCCATTTTGAGGCAAAGCCTCTGCACCCAGGTCTGTGCAAGGGTATTCCGTGCCTTACGTGAACACTCAGCCTTGAGCCCTCCTACCCCCAACCAATTAACTTTCAAAATTTATTTTTCTAACTGAAAAATTCTCCCCCACTCTCCCCAAAACTGTTTCTCCCCCATTATCCTTGACACTCTCTCTCCTTCCACTCTCCCTGACACTTTCTCTCCCTCAACTGACACGCTCTGCCCCCTGACACTCTCTAACCCCCCTGACACACTATCTCCCCCCACTGCAACTCTCCCCCCCCCCCCACTGACACTGACACTCTCTCCCCTGCACTCTCCCTGGCACTCTCTCTCCCCCCACTGACACTCTCTCTTTCCTCCACTGAATCTCCCTCCACTGCCATTGCCACTCTCTCCCCACTGACACTGACATTCTCTCTCCCCCCAGCCTCCTAGCACCTGCCCTGCTTTCACCCTGTTGCCACCCCACAGATTTTGCCGCCTTATGTGGCCGCCTATTTCGCCTAATGGTTAAACTGACCCTGCTTGTCCCATGTAGAGATGTGGAAACTGTTCGATATGCATGTCTTAAATGTTGAGCATTTTTACCCTCAAGTTTGATTTTCTGCAAAATGTTTCATAAAGCCTCAAAAGGGCTAGCTAGTTATGTTATCAATTTAGTATGTTTTCAGCAAAATATCGCTAGACAGTTAATGAAATATGGCATGTTGCCCTATTTATAGTCACTGCATTAAGCAAATCTTATGATGTTTTAAGCAATCTCTAACTGCAGCTTTTTTCATGACTAAAAAAGGGCCTTTTCCGCATGGTTCTCAACTTCATGTGAAAAGAATGCTCTCTACTCCAAAGATGAACATTTATTTTTTTAGTAATATTTATTGGCAATAAAGTAGTAACCATTTTATTGTAAAAGATGAATAAGATCATTTGAGATAATATTTGGATTCTGCATAGCACCACTGTGGACATAAACAAGGATAGGTTGGGTTGATGAAATGAGATGGACAGATTATGGTGAGGGCGATAACAGGACTGCTCAGCCTGGAAAACCTCTAAAATTCTAACAAAAGGAAATATGTGTCGCCACAGGTTATGTCATTTGTCCTTGAAACATTACAGGCGAGCCATACAGTAAATGTTATGTGTCACGGTAGACTAGGTCTTTTAACACATTTATATTTTAGGGATCAGTCAATAGTCAAAACAAGTCATGAAATAAAATGGAGTTTATTTGGATAAAACCTCTGAAATACAACAAAACACAAATTACAGACATATAGACACTTACTGGGGTCTGGGGGTTGAGATCTAGCCTTTCCTAGGTGTTGGGTGCCCGCTTGCAAGGGCTTACCCTGATCGGAACATTGTTCTAGACGTCCTGGACCAAGATTCAGAAGAAAATCCTGACCATGACCTAGTCATGATTGTCCTATAACTGTTTTCAGCAGGAACTCCTGGCCGTGACCGCTACGTTCTCAAATGAGAACTTGGTCCTATGTAGGACAGAGCAACTTTGAAAAGCCCGCCCTAGCTTCATTGACTCAAGCCACAAAATCATCTGGTTCTCTGACTGGGGCTTCTCCTTACATAACATTCACTGAGCTATGTTAGCATGGAGGAAGGAGGAGCAACCAATCAGAGCATAGGAATTCCTCCACACCAGCCAATAGAAACAGGGGTTCGTCTCTGGGCTGACATCAGAGGAGGAGACATGCCAAGCTGGCTCGAAAAGATTGGTAAGCGGGAAATATGATTTAGCCAATGGGAGAAGCGCCTACGAGCTGTATCTCTCCCAGCTAACTCATTGCCACCCGCTGGGCAGGCTCCACCAAGTCTGGCAGATACAAAAGGTGTCCCCACAGGATGCCCTTTGTTTTCCGGTCTTGGCAATTTGCCCTTCCTCATCCACCAAACGGTCTTCTCACCTCTGGACATCCTCTCCTCTGACAGTATAGAGCCTTAGATTAAATGTCTAAAACATTATAAAGTACACTTTAATAAAGTTTACTCATTGGGGAACCATATACTTATAAGGGAAATGGATTTGGGATATTTGGGCTCGAAATCCAGGAGTCTGGGGGACACTGGATTACCCCGGTGTAATTCACCCCACGTACCAGCAAATGATGCCTGCTCGCCGAGGAGAATTAAAGGACTACTGGTAACTTCAGCCCCCAAACTCCTGCATACAAAATAATTGCATTTCTACCCAAATATACTCCCTAAAACTGACACACAAGAAATCTCACAGTTCTAGGGCCAAGGGAACATGGAAAGAGAAACAAGCAGGGGTCACTTTTTTTCTTCATGTATTATCCCTGGTCCCTTGCTTATGGTGCTTATGTAGCTACCAGGGACACCACGGTTTCAAGGATAACCAGAGGGCTTAACCTTTATTATGTAGCCTGGTTACCCCGTACCATCACATTATGGTTTTCTACCATGGCCATCTCTGCCTTTATATGACTTTAAGAATAGATATAGTGAAACAATAATACTATTTATTTCTTATACAGGGATTACAGTGTACTGTACATAGTGCTATACATTGAATTTTTAAGGCATAATGAGTCCCTACCACATAGAGTTTATAATCTAATGTTCGTCCCTATGGCACAGTGAGATGCAAGATCACATGGAAAGATGATACTGGGATTGTGGAACATTTTCACCTGCTTCAATGGTACGACATTACCACTGAGCTACTCATCAGCCCATATAGCTCAGCAATATATTGGAATCTCACCCCAAAACTGAGGTGGCCCAGGGACAAATAAAAAGAAAAAAAAACATGCCTTGGGTCAGTGAGGAAGCAAAATATCAATATAATTTTAGAGAGAAATAAGTCATACAGAGAGACCCCAATTAAAGTTTATACATGTACTCTAGTGTGTGTGATTTGTGACATTTGTGTAAATAAACACTAGAATACACACTGCAGTGCCTGTAAAAGCCTTATTTTTTATATATAATACACAAGTCCTTGGCATGTTACAACAGAGTGAGTATCCATGGTCATTATCGTTATCAGAGTGCAACTCAAACGTTTTGAACTTCAATACAAGAAAATCTGATACAAATCCATGCACTAAGAGTCCCGAAGTACAGTGAGGTTCTTTGCTTGGTCACAGTGTCCTGAAGATGAAAAATCTAAAAAAAAAACAAAACCTGTTCACTTTAGCAAATGGGAAATGTCTTTGTTGTGGTTTCTCCTGTTCCCCTTATCTCACCAGCAAATGCCTTTAGGCCCTGTATTTATTCACTAGCTAGCTAACTAGTTTTCTATAATAAGTATAAAATAATGCTTTATATCCAGTCTGTATATAACAAATACTGTAGTTGTCCATGAAAGTTATGTTACTCATTCTATTATATCTACAGTTTATTATTTTGCAAAATCATAAGAAAATAAACTATTCTTGTGTAATGTTGTAATCCATCAAACATGAATCCATCAATGAGACATTGACACTCACGAGAACATTGATCACTAATCATGTTTCAGCGCGACAAATTTTCATTTTGCAACAGAAGGCATTAAATCACCATGAGTTGGAGCACACCAATTTTGTAACAATTTAGAGATCGATATTCACAAATACTAAGAATCTGTCATGATATAAATAATTTAGAATGTCTTTGTATCCTGTGTAATGTGTTGTTGTCTTAATAGTACTAGATTTAAAATTGTTGTCACTTTCTTTTCGTCACCATTAACTTATTGTGTATGAAATAGGGATGTCCCAGAATCTGACTTTGAACATCATTTTAACAAGATTAGCAAAGAACGACACCATTTATTTGTGAGTTCTAAACCTCAACAAATGCATCTGAAGACTGTAATTGAATATATAAAAGTTCTACAATTTTATCTTCATAATGAAAAAAGACCTAACCGTATTTTATTGCAATCTATAGGCAAACTGGCATGAAACCACAATAAAGGAAAGCCAGATGATAAGCCTGCAACCTGACAATGCCACGTATAATTGCTGCTTAATTATGCAGAATTAACAAATGGCAGAAGCACCAGTTGTATTACGTGAACAGGGCTCTTTGCCAAGACAACATGCTGGCAGAAATGGCAGTCGCAATCCCATTTTGTTAACTGACACCTCTGAGCTACATCCCTGGCTGCTGCCTCCTCCATCTGTGGTGCCAAAAACGTTTAGCAGAATAGAGAAAGCTGTTGATTTGCTAAAGCAAGACAGATTTTGGTAACTGATATAAGTGACCACAAAAAGATCAGCAAATCTGTGCCCCAAATAATTGGTAATGCAGTACTGTATCACGTTAGTTAGATCTATGCTTCCATACACCTTTAATAGCCTCCTATGTGGCACGTAACTTAATAAAGTAAAAAAGCCCCCATTGTTTCTCAACTTCTTTTTATGACTAAATCTTTTTTATTTGTTGAATGGTAATGTAAGAACTTTACGTTCCTGTTTTAAAAACGAAGCTACAAAGCGAATGCTTGTAAGCTGTGTAAATGAAACATTTGCTAGTTAGGTTTTAACTGCACCTTAAAGATATCTGGTAGATCAGAACAATGTTCTGTCAAAGTGAAAAGATCAATCTCAACAAAGAAATGCTGCAGGATCCCAACAGTCCAACTCGGAATGTTTTAATGGCATTTGGCAAACAAAGGAGACTCATACATGCTGTATGCCTTGCTCACATTAATCAAAGCTCTCTGATATAATAACCAGAAGAAAGGACATCGAAATGGATGAAAAAAGATACACACTATACTGTAGGGTTATTTCATTTAAGGCGATAATATATACCTTACACAGAATATTTAAACATTTTACAAATTAATTTGAAACAGGAGAATGGAGTTCTAACAATCTAGTCTGGTGCTGATTCTTTATTGTGGCTGCTTTTGCTTTATCTTGTGTTTATTACGTTTTCATAAGCATTTCTTCCATCTGAAAGCAGTCATTTCCTGCTTTCTGCGTCTCTCTACTGTAGCTCCCTGTAATTCTTACTTCTTTACCTTGTTTATGGTCTCTTACTGCAAAGACTTTGACCATTATTCTGTGTGTAAAGCTGCTTCTCCGTGTCAGGCAATGGATGGAGCTGATAGACTTCAATGACTTGGAGAAGCGACTTTACAGCCTAATTAATAAGCCATTGAGTGAGTCATTGTATACTTGATACAATCTTTTCTTTCTCAAGAAGTCCAATTTGTCCCTAAAAATTATTGTTCATTTTGCATGATGTAAAGAAGGTAATTCTAAAAAGGAGCAAAAGTAGTTTTCTCACCTGGGGAAAAAAAGTGTGTTCTATATTTAATAGATGGAAATAGGAATATGTTTGTTATTATGCTGTAGAATGAGTAGTATCACAAACTAGAGAGGACTAATCATATGTGAAACATGAAGAGGTATATAGTTTCAGGGTTGTATTTATTGATGATTAGTAACTCTTGAGGCAGTATGACTTACTCCATAATGTGAAATAGTGCTTATGATACAGTACTACTGCAGGTAAAGCCTATAGATGGACAACTTTTTACAGGCATTTGAATTTGCAAGAGACCTACTGCTATCTATATCCCCTCAAACTCACCCTCAAACAATACTTGTAGAGACACACCTGTGCACACAAAGGGGCACACCCAGGGTTGCCACCTTCTCTTGGAGGGTAACCCGGAGACTTTTTGCAATTAAATTTCATTTTATTAATTTATTCATTTTGTTTATATATTATTTACCGCTCTTACCTTTTTCGGCGACGGCATATCCCGGCATCTTCTCCTGCATGGTCTCATCAACATAGCTCCACGACATCAAATGGTGTCACGTTACAATGACAATGGGATGTCACGGCGCCATGCGATGTCAAGTTACCATGACAATGGACGCCCTGCGGTGTTGAGTTGCAGTGACATCATGACGCCTCATGGTGCTGCAACGTCACATAACATCCCGTTGCCATGGCAATATGACACAATTTATGTCAAGGAGCCATGTTGACGGAATCCGCCACGCGGAGATGCCACCGGATTATGCCGCCACTGCTGCCACCGCTGCCACCGCTGCCACCGCTGCCACTGCTGCCACTGCTGCCACCGCTGCCACTGTAGAAGGTAAGAGAAGAGGCCACAAAAATAGTACAGTACTGTATAGCACAAAAATGATAATCCTATGAAATTCTGCAAAGGTTATACTCACAAGCAGACAGTGAGTAAAGGCATTTCACACATAAAGTGTACACAAACAGTAGTCCCATGTAGAGGGGCATCTGGGGACCAGGATGGGATGGATAGGGTGCACTACAGCAGAGGACAAGAACACACCATAGCGCGAATGCCCCTTCCTCTCCAGGAATCGCGATTAGGTTTGGAATGGAGACGCTCCGCCACAGGTGCTCCTAATTGCGGCCGCAAGAAGCAACGAACAGCTCAGCGTCTCTCCTCCACGTGTCTTGGTATCTGCCTCGATTCGACGCGTTTTGCTAGAGAACTAGCTTCGTCATGAATCCTGATTCCTGAATCCTGAATCCTGAGTCCTGAATCCTGCACCCTATCCATCCCATCCTGTTCCCCAGACGCCCCTCTACGTGGGATTACTGTTCGTGTACACTTTATGTGTGAAATGCCTTTACTCACTGTCTGCTTGTGAGTATAACCTTTGCAGAATTTCATAGGATTATCATTTTTGTGCTTTACCGTACTGTACTATTTTTGTGATCTCTCTTTTACATGTGCATGGTGTCCCGCTCTCTTGTCACCTCTACCCACTACGTCCCAGGGGAAACGAAGACTTTCCCATCTTGTCTAGGTTGAGTGGGTATCCTTTGTTTATTCCTTTTAGTTTTATTATATATGTTTATTGCACTTTTTTGGGTTATTTTCTTGTAGTGGGCCCTGATTACCAGAGGGTGTCACTATTTCACTGTTTTAATTTGGATTATTTCCTTGTGGCACTATCTCCTCTTGAGCACCAACCCAGGTTTTTTTCTTGCTAAGAGAAGAGGCCACGCCTGGAGATTTCACTGGTAACCGTAGCCCAGAGATACGTGGCCGAAACCGGTAGTTTCCGGGTCAAACTTGCAGTGGTGGCAAACCTGGTTACACCTGACATACCTGGGATATATGCTAACAGGAGTAATTTAAATAGACTTTGCATATTCATTTATCATATATACCAAATATCTGAAGTGTGTTCTTTTAGTGCAAATATGTATCTCCACATGTTGTTTCAAGATGGATTTGAGGGGGTATATATAGCACTGGGGAAATCTAATTAAATAGATTTCTCCCTACCCCCCAGAAATAGTCTGGAACAGCTGGGAATATTGAATGCCTACACATTTGCAGGTGGATGTTATGAAATTTGCAGAAGGGGGTCCAAGTGAAGACAGCGGTTTGGGGGTCATTTTGTCCAATTCTTTTAAACCCACCCTCCAATGTCTCACTGTGAATCAAATGTTGCTAGAAAAACAGTAAAACATTTGGACCTTGAATTTTGACACCTTCGCCCATCTCTTGTAATGTCCCATAAACATGAAAAGGACTCTGGGTGCTAGTGCCTAATCATCACAATTTGAATAAGCCCCACATGTGTTTATTTCCATGCTCCACATACTTTGTTCTTTAGAGTTGCTTGTAAAATATATTATTACTGTATTTTATGTTATTTATACATTTCCAATGCCCAGCTAAAGGCAATATGCTACAGTTGTTATGAATGACAGAAGCCATTTAAGGTACTTTAAAGGCTGAATAAAGCATATGTACTGTACTTCTCATATTTATTTATTTATAAAATATTTTACCAGGAAGTAATACATTGAGAGTTACCTCTCGTTTTCAAGTATGTCCTGGGCACAGAGAAAAACTAATAATACATGGTTACAAGTACAGTTACATAAATGAACAAGGTATACATTATATACAAGACATTGCGTGCACAGTTAAAGAAAATATATATTATGAGCGTATGAAACAGTTACAGACCAGATTAAAGTGTGAGACAGCCTTAGATTTGAAAGAATTTAAGCTGGTGGTGGATATGAGAGTCTCTGGTAGGTTGTTCCAGTTTTGGGGTGCACGGAAGGAGAAGGAGGAACGTCCGGATACTTTGTTGAGCCTTGGGACCATGAACAGTCTTTTGGAGTCTGATCTCAGGTGATAGGTGCTGTATGTGGTAGGGGTGAGGAGCTTGTTCAGGTAGCTGGGTAGCTTGCCCAGAAAGTATTTGAAGGTGAGACAGGAAGGTGAACTTTGCGCCTAGACTCTAGTGATGACCAATCTAGTTCTTTGAGCATTTCGCAGTGATGTGTGTTGTAGTTGCATTGGAGAACAAACGACAAATTGAATTGTAGAGGGTGTCAAGTTTGCTAAGGTGGGTTCCATCAGAACATCAAAGTAATTGGAGTTCCAGTAGCCAACACCAGGACTTGGGTAACTATACAGGGCAACTGCCAATATCTTATGAGACTTACATCAAACCTGTTACATACAAGGAGAATCAAAATGTAGCATGCATAATCCAATCTGAATTGCAATATATAATGCACCTTGAAAGTTTATTTGAGAGTATGACAATGTAATAGTGGTGGGCACTATCACGTGTGCTTTTGGTTTTGATATAACTTTATGTGTCTTTTTGTTCCGGTTTTGTAGAAACTCGATTAGTTTTGGATTAGTAAAATATTATAGAAAAAAAAACCTCAAAAGAAACAGGATTTCTTTTGGAAATTCAAACTTTTTTTTGCACAAATTAATTTGTTTTCAGTTTCTGAAGCCAAAAGTAACCCAGTTTCAAAAGAAAATAATCATGCAATTGGAATGTTTGCGAATAGGTTAGCAAGTTTTCCATTCGCCAACCCCAAACTTTGCCCAGAGTTCAACTCAGACATCCGAATGAATGCCTAAGTTTGGATTTAAAACCTGAGCATCCATATAATGCAAGAAATAAAACACATATTGTTGATTTAAATTGTAATATTTTTTTTCTGTGTAAAGGCTCTGAGGAAGTCCATCTCCCACATGATGCCTCATGCCTGGCCTCGTTATTGGGGATTACTTGTCCATCTGAATCCTTAGCAGACAGTTCTTCCTGTTTGACTAACACAGTGATAATTGTTCCCAGATGGTGTTCAGTAATTTGAACATCTATCATGGTTCCTCAGAAGCTGCAGTGTGAGTGCCAATGATAGACATTAGCCTTTACCGATTGCTTTTCATGAGAAAGGGATTTTACTTACAAGAACTTTGGTGAGCAGCAAATTCCTAAAAGTAATTTTGCACATCTTCCTGTGCTACAGGAAAGAGAGTGCTACCACATGGACACCGGGTGATAACATTGGGGTTTTTTCATTATACAGTGACAGTGCCAATCAGTGGGAGTTTCCATGCAACAGTGCTCCACTCAGCACTACCACAGTCATTGTTATCATTGTTACTTGCTTGATACATTTATAAAAAAGCAGCATTTCATGCAGCGTATGCTGCTCTATTTTTAGAAACAACACAGTTTAAGACTTCTTTAAAATAAAGATTTCAAAATACTATGTCCTTCTGTAAATATTAAAACCCCACTGACAAAATGACAAAAACTTGAATATGTCAAGAAAACAAATAAATAATATACAGGTCTAAATATGTGATATTTAGGGCCATATTAACTAAGCAGTCAAGTTAGTGGGTATGTAAGGTGTTTTCAATATTGTTTAGTAAATATGGGCCTTTGTTTTTGCTCAGTGGTGCTATTCCATAGGATACAATACATTCAAGTGAATAGACCAGAATATTTTTTCTAAAATAGCACAACTTAGTAAAAATGGGCCAAAACCATTGTAAAAGCTTGAGAATTAGCATGATAAATACTGGTAGCAACTATAGGTGGTAAAGTAACAACTGCCAGAAAGTTAGAATTCTGATTGATCTAAATCCCACACATCAATGGTCTAGGAATGCTTGGAAAATTTGTATAAAACTTAATTACAGTGTGTTTCCCTCCTTCCTGTCTCTACTGGAGAAAGTTGCTGTTGAAAACTGCTCCATGGTTCTGATCTTCCCTTTACTTTAAAGTATTTTTAAATCTACAGAGTGAAACAAGATGACGGAAAATTCAATGATGTTCTAAAGTGGATGCAGGATTGGAGCTTCTTAGAGAGGAGAGAGAGAGGAGAGAGAGAGGAGAGAGAGAGGAGAGAGAGGAGAGAGAGGAGAGAGAGGGGAGAGAGAGGAGAGAGAGGAGAGAGAGGAGAGAGAGAGAGATAGAGAGAGAAAAAAGAGTTGCAAGGTACTTCATGCCTCTCTTAAGTACTCTGAGACAACAGTTTCGGAGACAACAGGGGGCCTCTCAGCAGGGCCACGCTGATTAGATCCCAGGGCTAGTATTGTGATAACCCGTATAGAACATTCCTTTGTAGGAACCTGTAAGCTTCTGCACGTTCAAGGCTACATACGCTACCTGGATAGGACACTTTCCCTAACTACAAAACAACAAACAGGGACAGGACATTACCACTATACATTAACTATATACAGGAACAAATTTACATTACCAACTGTGAGGCTCATCCAACTGTCACTCTCAGGAACCTACATTCTAGAATCTTCAGTCTCAGTATACAGTATTTATCATGAAGAAGGCATTACTGGTCACAATGCATACAGTGGGAGTGGTGTCTTTCCTGCTAAATCACTTTATATCATGTGATAGGAGAGGGGCATTACTCTGCATGCGACCACACAGTTACCCCCTTAAGGATGTTAACCCCTTAATTACAATAGTAGCTGCCATGGGGGTTGAGGGGGGGGGGCTACAATGATATAATTTATATATGTGTCAAGTTAAAAAGAATGCAGAGTTGTTGGTGTACAAAATAATTTAGGAATGAAATAAAACTCCTTCAGTATTGCTGCTTTAGCACTGCTTAAGGTTTGCTGTGCTATGATGTTCGGGTTATATCATACATAATTACTTTATAGAGTTGTTAAGTTGAAAAAGATTGCATGGAAGATGTAACAAAAACCACTTAAAATAATGTACCCTCCTTTTTTGTTAATAATTATAATAATAATAATAATAATAATAATAATAATAATAATAATAATAGACATTTGATATGAATTTGTTGCTTTTCTATAAGTAACTTCTTAGAAAAGTCTTTATACTAAACCACACTGATATTGATGATTATTGGTACCTACATTCTCACCTACAAATTCATCTGATACTCTATTCCCACTTGTACGTTTTAAGTGCTGAATTGCTTCCTTGCGATTGGACTCCCTCACCATGTGGTTTAGAGATACCCCTTTCAAGTGATCCAGGTTGTCCCTGCTTCTGGCTGAACCTGAAGCAGAGACAGGCCAGTCCACATCTGGCAGATTGAAGGCTCCCATAATGATTACCTTTCCTTTCATTGCTATTTTAGTCATGTCCTCTATTGACACCCTATCCAATTCCTCCTTTTGCCCTGGAGCGCTGTAGATCACCCTAGTACGAACAGTTTCCAGGGTTACCCGAATTGTCTCAGTCTTTTCCACAGTTGATTGTAATATAAAATGTAAAAAAAACACAGGCCCTTCAGCACTTTTCTTGGCATCTTATTCCATTTCCACATTTGTTTTGCTGCTTCTTCGCCTGAAGATATCCTGATATTTTTATTTATTTTATAAGGCAAAAAGCTTAAATTTCTTTCAGGAAAAGAGGTCTGATATTTTTGGCAGAAATTGGTCCGAGGCAGAAATTTCTAAGTGTATTGTATAGGGCACTTCCTTTTTTAAATTGAAACACAACTTTTACAGTATGTATTTCTGCAACTTTGTAAACTCTCTTTAGAGTCCAATGTCCATATCTAGAGCTTTTTCAGCAGAACGTGTGCCTTCTCAGCTGATCCCTCTGTTATTTTTTGGGCTACGGAAGTGGGTTTCCAATTTGAGATGCCATATACAGGTCCAGAAAGACTTCCCACTAGTTCCTGTTGCATGAAAAGTCCTGCATTTTGTCTTTGAACCATATATTGTTGTTAAGGGGTTGCTCTTTCTTCCATTTTGCAAGTGGTCAATCCCACTCTATATCATTGACTTTACCCACAGTACAGGCATACCCCACATTAACATACGCAATGGGACCAGAGCATGTATGTAAAGCGAAAATGTACTTAAAGTGAAGCAGTACCTTTTTTCCACTTATCGATGCATGTACTCTACTGCAACCATCATAAACGTGCATAACTGATGTAAATAACACATTTGTAACAGGCTTTATAGTCTCCCCGCTTGCGCACAGCTTCGGTACAGGTAGGGAGCCGGTATTGATGTTCAGGACGTGCTGACAGGCGCATGCGTGAGCTGCCGTTTGCCTATTGGGTGACAGGTACTTACTCGCGAGTGTACTTAAAGTGAGTGTCCTTAAAGCGGGGTATGCCTGTACTCAATTATGCTTTAGCTAAAGGAGGTCTTGCTATGAATCTTCTTTTATAACTTACAGATACTTAGGGTCACATTATGTGTACATTTCATATATTTCCTAGTCCATGCAGCAATGGCTTGTCTCCGCTGGCTGCTGCAGTGCTCGCTATGGTGGGCACACCCTTCCGGCGGTTCAGCCAAATGAGAGCGAACCTGCCGGGTGAAGTCATGGCCGTGCCCCCATCACTCCCCTGTCACGCCCTCCCCACCCCCCCTGTCTTTCCCCCTGCAGCTCACTGCAGACCGGGGAATTCGGCTGCACGCGCCACCAGCCTTGCAGGCGCGCGTGCAGCGCAGGCAGCGGGGCCGTAGCCCAAGCTTCATCATACTGTGCTGTGTTGAAATTAGTAAGAGCATTGGTAAGTGCTAACTGATTTCCTATTGGAATATATTAGCTTTGCATTGAGGAATGTAATGTACACGATTTTCCTTATGTGCAAAGCCATAAATATGTAGATTTACAAATGGCCTATAATACCTTGTTAGCTAAGACACCTGTTTAAGTGTTCAAGGACAGAGAATTTGCCTGAATGAATTATATTAACATGGCATTTATTCACAAATAACTCTTGGCCAACTAAGCAATTAACATTAATTTAGATAAAAAATAAAGTGATTGATGGTCCTTCTTATTGGCAAGCTGAAGAAGACTTTGTACTGCTGGGTATTTTCTGACCATTTCTACATAATATTGTTTTAGGAGTCTATAACATAAAATTTAGTCTGTGATCACTAAAATGTATTTTTTTTCTACAACAGCATGAGAGGTTTTCTGTCATTGAAGCCATACTATAAGCAATATTTATATATTTTTGGCACATGGAATTGTGTAACATTCATCGGTTACTTGCAATTGGTCTCAGGAATAATCTTTGATGTTTTAAGAATATATGAAGATATATATCAATAAGGATTATTTAAAAAAATATTAAAGTATGAAAAATGCTAAATATACATATCATCTATCACGTCTCACATATTTATATTTTTGTGTGAAGTTAAGGGCAGAGGTTTAATTTATTTTGAACTATTTAGACTATAGCAGCAATTATCTGTCTCGCTAAAGAAAATGTGACAACATTAACAATCACGGACACATTGCTGATTCTTTTTATTGTTATAATGGAATGTAAATAAAAAATGATCCAACATTGATATCTTTCCTGTTCAAAATTATATTTTGTTTTCTAATGAATGTATTTAGCATATTCGCATGTCTAATATGAATGTTTACACTTTATTAATTAACTAGCATTGTTTTAAGTAAATGACATTATTTTCTGTTGGAATATATTAATTTTACATGATAATGTTCCACAGATGGCCATCTGAATGCAATAGAAGACCAAATCTGCCCAGATTATCATTAGTGTGAAATCAAACTAGAATAGGACACAGCAGAAGGCAACGAGTAAATCATTTGTCACCAAGTGGCACTGTTCAGGTTAATTTATAGGCAAAAACTGCTGGAGTTTTCCTTCTGTGGCTTAGTACAATGAGAGATCCCCAAAGTGTCTATCACAGATGCTAGGGATTAATGGTAAAATAAAAGCTTCATGAAAGTTAAACATATCAAACCTGGTAATTATGTATCAGTCTGGACCTGCATTCAATGTCAGAATCAAAGAGTGTAGTAAAAAGGCACGACCAGACACTGTCTTAGGGAAATTGATTAAACATGCTCAATTTGAAAGAGAAAAAGAATTATGCATAATGTGGCATAAAGCAACAGCCAACTTTGCAAATTGCCCATCCTAATGATAATAATTAAATCTGGACTGAATAATAACATTAATTTATTTTTGATAGACTCAAAGGCAATGCGTTTACATAAAAAGAAAAGAGCGTAATGTGGGATTCCGTTTATAAAGAAATGTCTCCTAAAATGTAAAAAATTATAAAAATTATAAGAGCTGGTTGCTTTGTTTTATTAAAGAAGACCAGAAGAATACTGCCGTGCAGGTGTGTGGAAACTGGAAGGTACAACATTTTCTGGGGGGCACCGCACTTACAGAGGCCCCACGCTCTTCCACGCAACATTTAAATTAAATGCCGGCGGAGTGCAAGGGGCCTCTGTTTGTCACTTACCTTGTCTCAAGCAGCTTTTGGCGACATGTCGCCATGGCAACGCAGCGTCAAATGACGCAAATGGGTCACATGACATCACATTGCCATGGCAACACAACGTCACTTGACATCGTGACATCAGGAAAGGCCGGAGAAAAAGTAAGAGGGGGGGGGGGGAGGGAAGAGCAGGTAGGGGTGCAGACGAAAAAGTTTGCGCACCCCTTCGTGTACTGTCATTTGTGTTAGAAATGTGAACTCTTCCAAAATGAAACTTTCCAACTCTGAAAGTACTATTTCCACGGGGAAAATGTAAACAAGGCACACTTTGTCAGACCTGTGCAAGCGTTGAAGATCATATTCTCCTAATTGAACAAATCTGCATAGCTGGGAAGCAGCTATACAATATTTTCAAACTAACATACAAAATTACATTTAAAAGATGACAAATGCTCTGAATATAGAAAGAGATCAAATAATTGCAATGCTGAAAAACACTAATACATTAAAGACACATTTTGTGAAACACTGTGATGCAGCAGCACAGTGATACAGTAGCACAGCGATAAAGCAGCACAGCAGCCTATTTTCGACCTGTTTAAACTGATTGGCCGGCTTCGAACAAACTTACTTGTTGGTGATCCAACGAGTAAAAAGAAAAACCGGTGAAACTAAAATATAAAATAAACCTTGTCAAAGTGCACTGTAAAATAAATAAAGTGCACTAAATTAGGGAGGTGAGTTTAAATAAATCCAAGTTAGGGGACACCGAGCAGAGCACTCCATCTAATGCCCACTGGGAGGCAAATTCAGACACCGTCCCAGTGGACTCGGCATGAGCGTACTTTACCCGGATACATGAGTGCACCAGTGCCCGGAACATCCCCACAATGTTCATTGGGACCTCCCCTTCCAAGCACTGCGTTCTGGTCTTATATATGGCCAGCTTTGCCCATGCCAGGAGCAGGTTGGCAAGGAGGGATCTGGGTTTATTGCCCCGGGACACTGGGCACCCAAAAATAAAAAGGTTTGGGGAAAAGTGTAGCCAGAACTGCAGGAGAAGTCCCCTCAAGGTTGGTAAGAGGGGCTGCAGTCTGGCACACGAAAAATAAATATGATACACCGACTCCTGTTCGCCACAAAAGGGGCATGTGGCTGGGGAGTTGGTGAAATGGGCCAAGTACTCTCCCGTGCTGAGTGCACTGTGTAGAATTCTCCAGCTCAGATCCCCGGTGGGATGGGGGAACAACTCTGAGTAGAGCTTCCTCCACCAGTGTCTCTCGCCCTTTCTAGTAGTACCCGTCTCCAGACTGTATCGGGGCGGGCAACGAGAGCGAGCGAGGTAGTGCACTGTATGGAGCACGAGAGAGTACAGTGCCTTCCTCGCATGCCGCGGAAACATGCCAGGGACATGTCCCCCAACTTACTTAAGTTGGGGACTGGAGGAGCTTGAGGAGATTGCCGTGGTTTAGGTCCCAAGCAAAGATCCAATGACACAGCAGCACAGTGATACAGTAGCACAGCAGCATAGCTGCACAGTGACACTACAGCACAGTGATACAGCAGCACAGTGATACAGCAACACAGTGATAGAGCAACACAGTGATACAGCAGCACAGTGATACAGCAGCACAGCAGCACAGTGATACAGCAGCACAGTGATACAGCAAGCAGCACAGTGATACTGCAGCACAGCTGCACAGTGACACCACAGCACAGTGATACAGCAGCACAGTGATACAGCAGCACAGTGATACAGCAGCACAGTGATACAGAAGCACAGCAGCACAGTGATACAGAAGCACAGCAGCACAGTGATACAGCAGCACAGTGATACAGCAGCACAGTGATACAGCAGCACAATGATATAGCAGCAAAGTGATACAGCAGCACAGTGACACAGCAGCACAGTGATTCAGCAGCACAGTGACACAGCAGCACAGCAGCACAGCAGCACAGCAGCACAGCAGCACAGCAGTAGGGGTCATGAGCCGCAGCAAAGGGAAAAGAAAGAGGAAAACAGAGGGCAGAGGGGAAGTCGACCACCTGGATAAAAATGCACTACATATATCCACTTATACAGTATCGTAAGGCTATTCTACTCAGCGTACAAAATATTTATACTATCAAGTAATTAAGAAAGAGATTACGTTCAAAACTCAATGCCACTAAGCTCATCCAATGCCTTTCAGGTTATTTACATCTATTTGTAGTTTCATAGCTTAGTGCAAAGCTCATTATTAAGCAGAGGAAATGTACAACCAGCCTGTGTACATTTAAGATTACATAAAACGCTCACGTTTTTTGCGAAAACCTGTCATGTCAGTTTTTGTTCTTAACAAATGAAAGTGTAACTGACAGCAAGACAAAACGCTGCCATTTCCATATTCTATCATATATTCTATTCTATATTCTGTGAGTATTTAGCGAACATTCTGAAATAATTCAACACCAGTGAAAAAAGGCCACGCCACATGCAATACATTTTGATGTGTGTGTATAAGAAAAATGTTAAATACAAATCAGATGGTTGATGTTGTTTAAACACTTTAGGACAGTACACTGATAAGTATCTCCAGGCTAAAAAAATATTTGAAAATGTGCAGTGCATATTTGAAAAATGTATTTTACATTTGGATCTCGCTCTTAGGCTGCGATCATAGTGAGCGCGATGGAAAGTGCAATTTTGCGCGCTGCGTGAACAAAGTGCAGCAGCTGATACGGGCCGGCCATAGTGCGTGCGAGCGCGGGCGCGATGAAGAGCGACTGTGCGCCAGATTTTTTCAAAAGAGAAATCATTGTTTTCTCGCACGGCGGCCACGTCACTGCCCCATCACGTGAGTGGTTCAGCCAATAAGGGCAAACCAGCCTTTTAATGCGTCTGCCATGCCTTCGCCACGCCTCCCCATTGCCTCCCCTCCTCCAGCCTTAGTGCACACATCACTCGGGCGACAGGCGCCCGCGACGCCAGGCGCACTGTCGCATGCCTACTATAATCTTAGCCGCAGGAAGAATTAAAGTGCACAAATGCCACTTGTATACTTAATGGGTAAATCTTGGTAATTTATAACTTTCATTTTAATCTGACATGCATATATTTAAAATTATGTTTTAACTTTTACTGATTTCATTGTAAATAAATGCTTTGCGGGATTTAAAATAATGTTTTTTTTTTACACACATCTTTCTTGATTGGACTGTTTATAAACCCTTGTATAAAACGGTATAGTGTTTTTTTGTCAACTATTTATGCTGGATAATGGCAAAGAACAATGAGTATCAAATATGACTATTATGATTGTTATGATCTAGAGAAAATATCCTGCCCCGTATCGTATCCATGATCACTGCAGTCTGATAAAATGCAATGTCCTTTATATTGTATTCACGGTGTACATTTTAAGTATACTTATGTTCATACATAATTTTCAAGCAAAGTTTGTAAATACAGGATTTCTCTATAAACAGCTTGTTTTATACAGACATGTTTTCATATTTAAAGATATATTTGACCCAAACAATATACAGTATATACCTGTAAAATCAGTCGCTCAGAAGATCTATTAAAGCTGCAATTCAAGCAATATCCTACAATCAGTTATGTACTATGAGAAAATACTTGTAGCATTTAAAAATATAAAAAATAAACAATTTTAAAGACCTTATTAATATAGTCTAATGTAACAAGCATTTTTGTTCCTATAGCAACCATTTACAAAGTCACACCCCCTTCCCCTACTGAAACATCACCTTTTTTTAGCCCTGCCCTCTCTAGCAGTGAACCAATTGAATCTAGAGGTCACGTGATCTTCCTCACAGAATTTTGGCCATCAGTGCAGCAGAATAGGATCCAAGATGCATTTAGTGAACCCCAGCCGAATCTTCAGCGATAGATTACAGGAGAATGGATCGATCGTCAAATTAGCTAATCACTTGTCAGTGTGTAGATTGTATTGATGCACACTCGACTCCTTTCTCACTTTCTCCTCTCACATTCAAAACGTATCTAAAACCTGTCGCTTTTTCCTCCCCAATATCACAAAGATACGTCCTTTCCTCTGTTGCTCGACTGCTAAAACTCTGACACAGGCCCTCATTCTCTCCTGTCTCGATTACTGTAACCTCCTGCTGTCCGGCCTTCATGCCTCTCACCTGTCTCCCCTACAATCTATGCTAAACGCTGCTACCAGAATCACTTTACTCTTTCCTAAATCGATCTCAGTGTCTCCCCTGCTGAAAACGCTCTCCTGGCTTCCTATCAAACCCTGTATCACACATTCAATTCTCCTCCTCACTTTTAAAGCTTAACACTCTTCTGCCCCTCCTTACATCGCAGCCCTAATTTCTTGTTATGCACCATCCCGACTTTGTGTTCCGCTCAAGGGTGTCGTTTCTCTACCCCCTTTGTATCTAAAGTCCTCTCCCACCTTAAACCTTTCTCACTGACACCTCTGGAATGCCCTTCCTAGCACTCTCTCTATCCACCTTTAAGGCCCACCTTAAAGCACACCTGCTTGACGAAGCATATGAGTAGCTCCGTGGCTAACACTATACACCTGATACATAAAGCTTGGCCCCTTGCAGACACACTTACCAGTATGCCCTCCTACTTTATCGGTATGTTCCTCCTACTAATTAGTTTGTAAGTTCTTCGGAGCAGGGACTCTTTTTCCTAAATGTAACTTTTATGTCTGAAGCACTTATACCCATGATCTGTTATTTGTATTATTTGTATTTATATGATTGTCACGTGTATTACTACTGTGAAGCGCTATTTAAATTAATGGCGCTATATAAATAAAGACATACATACATACATACATATTGAATGGAAAAAAAATCCGACAGCTTGAACTGCAGCTTTAAGATGCACTTTACAACTTCCACTGTAATAAGGAGTTTGGAAAAGGTGATGGCTCATTTTCAATTAATCATTTACATTATTTCCGTTCTCTTTATTTTGTTTGAAATTGTTTGTATTATTTACCATGACATTCAGTAATGTTCTATCTTAGGCACCTTACTTTTTTCACATTCCATTAAAATCACTGCTGCATCATTTTCTCATTCAGGCAGACGCACTTATTGTGCAATTCAAAGTTAGGCGTTTGGACTGAAATGTAAAAAGCTATTAAATGTCACTGTAAACAAAAAACAGATTGTAATCATAGCTTATGAAAAATAAATTTGTGAGTAGATTATATTTATATGCCAGTGCTTTTATTTAAATGTTTGATCACATTTTTATTTTTTCAAGGACCTCTGCTGGAAATGGAATGTCAAGAATTATAGCTGTGTAACTTGAGGCACCTGAAGATTAAATTCATTGCTCCAAAACATAAAGAATGTTACAGACTGACCTTCAACAGGAATCCTACGGTATCTCCTAAATTCAACCCATATATTTACTACATTACGGAATTTTTTTTTCTTATCAAGTTATTTTTGTTGTTTTAACTTATCAGACGTAACCATTATTATTACGCACTGTAGCTACCTCTGGATTCAAATGCCTTTATTTATACAGTACATCCATGATATAGCTTCTACATGGTAATAAAGGTTTTTCGAATGTTATTTTGCCAGTAATTACTTCACCTACCAGAGAACAGAGTGATTTATAAACATTGCTCATTGGTGGAAAAAGATTTACTGCATAAGCAAAGTTTGATAACCTCCTCAAGGTTTTCCATCACAATGGTAGTTCATAAGATATCACAGAACAGTCTGAACCATTTCCTTATTAAGTTTGATGGAGTATCTTATGCACTTCAAAAGAGTTTTTTTTCTGTGAGGTAATGGGTAATTACATTTACATCTGAAGTCATGAAAAGTTCTTTAATTCAACATGCTATTTCAAGGTTATAAACATCTGAGAGCCACATTCATCAGTATTTTTGTGGCAGTTTAAAACTGTACGCTATTTTATATCATGGAACAACTGGGGAACAGGTGTGGAAAACATGAATCTTTGTTCCAAAGCTTTCCATTTCTCGAATGAAAGACAAACATAATATTCCTAGAACTCTTATGTTTAGTTTAATCATCATCTGGTTCACTAAAGGCAATGTCATTGCTTTTCTGAAGTTAAATTACAAAAGCACCAATTAGGCATAAACACTCAGTGGGATAAATCTTTGTAATGTTACATTATATTAAAGTACATCACCATTCTGATATTTTCACTAAGAAAAACACAAGCAAGCTATGTATTAAGTACCCAGACTGGCCAATTTGGCAGGGATTCATTATAAAGGAGTACTTTTAAATATACACTCCGTGATATTTTCAAATAGGCTTTGAAGATGGAAATAAAATGAGCTTAGGAATAATTATAGAAAGAATGTAGTGAGAAAGGTTTTATGAAGGGACAGAGAGAAGACCACTGAGCAGAATGCAGAAAATGAGCGGAGATGTGGTGGGAGATTTAAAACAAGGGAGTAAGTTAAATTAATAAAATAATTTATTTGAGGGCCACAATAATGCACACAGTCATTTATTTTCTGTAGAAGGTTTGACTAATGCAGCATTTCTATTCTCCCGTCTAAAATCCTAAGCAGGGCAGCAAGCCTCTTCGTCAGCTCCACAGGACTTTTTCTATAAAGTGGGATAATGTTGACTCTGTGCTACCCCACGGAAAGCCCCATTGATCTTAATGAGACTTTCTTTGCGGTTGTACCGGATTGGTGCTATTACACTGTATAGAAAAAATCCTTAACTCTTTTAATACATACAGGTGAATATAAAACACATTAAACACTTTTAATTTTAATTTGCACTTGTGTACCAGTTCTCCTAGTTATCCTTTGATCCATCATTGAATTTTAATAAATATAATATTTCTATGCAATTTTACTTCATTGTACACAAAGTAAACTAAAATGCCGTAGTGATTAGGCATCTTTTCAGAAACAAATTCCATCTACTTGAACACTTTAGTAAACGGAATGTCACGGGGCTGGCACATTGATGTACTTTGTGGTTTCTAGTGGATGTTATGGGAATGTTGCTAATTTTCCATGGAAGATCACATACACCATTCACTCTTCCTGTTCTCTCACAGATGTCTTACAGAGCTGTGACTGCCTTCTCAATGGAACAGAAACACCTTCCTTTTCCATTCGCCTCATCGATCTGACTTTGAAATCAAGTGATCGCTGCCCAAGGGATGAGGTTAATGGGATAACTGGTGGTGTTTCCTCACACAAAACAAAAGTCCCCTCATTCAATAAATATGACCTAATCTTAATTTTCAGAGAGAATTATTATATTTTCATGCTGGTATTGGCAACAAGGGAGACAATTTGGTAAACGTTGCAACTGATGTTTTTTTTTTTTTTTAAGGATTTCCTCAGGCTACTCCTGAACTGCACTAGGTAACACACACATAACAACATAGCCAGGCCCTGCAATATTTGCTCCCAACACTGCCCACTCTTTACTGGGACTTACAGTGCTATAGGGACCAGAGAATTAGTAGCCCAAGGGGACCTGGCTACATATATTACAGTTGTTTTTCTCGTACCTCCATTTTCAAACAGCATATTTAAAAGTGTTACCCGCCCCTTGATAATTTGGTTGATTGGAAGTACTCAGTGGCACTGGTCATAATTCACAGGATCTGTAGGAATTATTAAAAGAGAAGTCTTTCGCATCTATTCACTATGTGAAGCCATCTTTGGAATAGTGAAGAAGCGGTTAAGAGCTGATTCAAAAGGGGCTGTCAGAAGTGGCCATTCTGGGTATTAAGCTAAAAACTCCCACTGATGTCAATGAGAGTTTTCTGCTGATGGCGGCCCAAATAGCTGCTTCGGACTATAGTGAATCAGACCCTTACCACCCCAGGTTGGACAGGACAGACTACTATTTTTTGACTGGATACAGGACCACTGCTTTGAAGCGATTAACCCAATCATCCCCTAGATAATGAGAATGTGTTCCTTGATGCACCTGGTATGTCAATAGGGTTCTGTAAAGTTTTATATCTAAATCCTGATGTATGAAAAATAAAAATAAGTAGCGATATATATTTCACTTAAGAAATGAAAACAATATTTTATGTTTCTCCAGAGAATTCTAAACCTGAACTGAGACTTTTTGTACCAAATATGTACCAAAGCAAATAACAGCATATTACTGCTAACATAAATCAGTCTGTTCACTCTTTTGAACAACAGTCTGTTATGTAATTTCCTGTATAAATGATAAGCATTCTTATAAAAACATTATTTTCAATAGGGAAATAAAATGGCTCAACTTAGTTCACAAAGGAGACAGAGAAAAGAGAAGACGCCCACCTACTGTGTCTTGGAGAGCGCCCAATGGATTGTTTACACTATAAACTCTTCAGGGCAGGAATTCCCTTCTTACTTTATTTGCTTGAATGTCTGCTGATATGAAAACCCCATCTTGTCTTAACACTACTGTACTTATTGTATATTTTTATTGTCAATTGTAACATATACTGTTGTGAATATTTACAAGAAGACTATAAGTAATTGCTTTTTTTTAAAATGAATAATATTATCTATATGATCTTTATTCTGTATCCAAGAATTTAACCATGTAACGCTCACTAACTACTCAAAGACTCTCCATCAGATATCAGAGAGTCAAATGTGAATTGAAAGCTCCTGGTAAATAGTTAATACAGTATAAATGAATTAGAAATACAACTTCTTGTCAATCACTTTGGCACTCACAAAATGTACTGTTTAGGCTACCAATGAGTTCCTTCGGATATGAAGCTGTAGTCCGTATTTCACTTTTAAAAATAAACTACTGTAATATTAAACTTATTTAAAATATTAGCTTAAATGAGTTTTGCTGCAATAATTGAAAAAGCTTTTTTATATACTATACTTTATTTAACCTTACATGTATTAAGTTACATTTTGGAACCCTGCTTAGTGCTCACTGTGTGCAGGTAGGAAATATGACCAAAAAGTCATGCGTACGTAAATCATACTGCATAAAAAAGAATTAAATATCCTAATAGCTCACTTTTTAGTACATTTGGCACCAAAACATAATAGACTGTAAGATAATAACTTCCACCTAGTTTTAAATTACAGGAAGCTAGCATTTAAAATATATTACAGAACAAACCAAAAGCCTTTAGAAACTATACAGAGGATTCCAATTCTCCAAAAGAAACAGATCTTAAAGCAGAGATTTTTTTAAAGATTTGTTTTATGAGAAACTTTTTAGAGTCATGCAGTGAACTGCTACTGCCAGCATACTTTATAGGGATGGAATTGTATAGCCATGACTAAAATGCTTCAGATGTCATTCTCTCTTGAATTGGGATATGGTTGGACTAATCCCTCTGAAAACTCTTCCTCTGTGGCCAACTTCTTTGTTCTTTAACCTGAGAGAAACATGGAACTAATTGTTGTAATGTAATTTAAATCCAGTGAAAACTTTAACATTGGGATTTAAGACATTCGTTATTGTACTAAACCATGGAACTGCTAAAAATTCGTTTTCCATCTCATCCTATTCAACTCCAAACTTCTACATGACAAATGATGGATTCTAGAATGTTGTTAAAATGATAAATATGATACAGTTTTAGGTGTTAAAGCCTTTAAAAAAAAGTATATTCACAACACTTGTGAATATATTAAAAAAGAAAAGGCTTTAACACCTAAACTTTAGGTGTTAAAAGGCTTTAACACTGTAACACTTGTTACAGGAAATATATACTGATTCTGACTCCTCATACTGTATTTCAATTGCTGTTGAACAGGATGTGGAAAGACTATGGACTATTTTATTATGTGATCACCATTTTAATATTTTGTATTTCCTCATTTTTTTGAGTTTAACACTTGAGATATATATATACAGCTGAACCCTGTTATAGCGCGGTCCTCAGGGGCCACCCGATCCGACCGCGCTAGAACCTGGGACGCGCTAATTTTTAAAAAAAATGGCCGCCACGCGCCTGATCGGGAGGGAGGGAGGGAGTGAGGAGGGAAGGAAGGAAGAGGTGGCCGGAAGCCCTACACGTCTCCTAGCAACGGCGAGTTCAGCCGCAACCTGCTCCTTACCTCCCACCACCGGCATCCATTTCCTCCCCCCAGGCCCCCACACCTACCGGCCCTCCGCGGCATAGCCCACGTGGCCCTCTGAGTCCCAGCCTGCTCCTCACTCACCCCCCCTCCTCCCGACACCCCCCCTCCTCCCGACACCCCCCTCCTCCTGATGCCAGCTCCGCTCCGATCTCAGCAGCCAACACCAAAGTTAGAGAGAGGTGTGGGAGGTGGGGTGTAGTGTGCTGTGAGTGCTGTGAGAGTGTGTTGTGAGTGCTTTGAGAGTGTGCTGTGAGTGTTGTGTGCTGTGAGTGCTGTGTGCTGTGAGAGTGTGCTGTGAGTGCTGTGTGCTGTGTGCTGTGTGCTGTGAGAGCTGAGTGCTGTGAGAGTGTGCCATGAGTGCTGTGTGCTGTGAGTGTGCTGTGAGTGCTGTGTGCTGTGAGAGTGTGCTGTGTGCTGTGAGTGCTGAGTGCTGAGTGCTGAGTGTTGTGTGCTATGAGAGCTGAGTGCTGTGAGAGTGTGCTGTGAGTGCTGTGTGCTGTGCTGTGTGCTGTGAGTGCTGTGTGAGCTGTGTGCTGTGAGAGAGTGCTGTGAGAGTGTGCAGTGAGAGTGTGTGCTGTGAGCAGTGTGCTGGGAGTGTGTGCAGTGTGCAGTGTGTGCAGTGAGAGTGTGTGCAGTGAGTGTGTGCAGTGCGCAGTGAGAGTGTGTGCAGTGAGAGTGTGTGCTGGGAGTGTGTGCAGTGAGTGCTGGAAGTGTGTGCAGTGTGTGCAGTGTGCTGTGAGAAGTGTGCTGTGAGCAGTGTGCAGTGAGAGTGTGTGCAGTTTGCAGTGAGAGTGTGTGCAGTGAGAGTGTGTGCAGTGAGAGTATGTGCAGTGAGAGTGTGTGCAGTGAGAGTGTGTGCAGTGAGAGTGTGTGCAGTGAGTGTGTGCAGTGTGTGCAGTGTTTTTTAAAAAAAACGGGAGCCACGTAAAAACCGCGTTATAACCGATTTCGCGTTATAACCGATTTCGCGTTATAACCGATTTCGCGTTATAACGGGTCGCGCTATAACGGGGTTCACCTGTATATATATATATATATATATATATATATATGAAAAAGGGAAGAGAGAGCGCACGCCAATAGCGTAAAATGGTACATTTATTGGAAAGGGGTAGGGGGGGATGAAAATTCACTCACAAGGGTAGGTAAAAAAACAAGCAGTATGTGATAAAATCACCGCCAATCAGGTCAAACTGCATCCAGATTCCGCAGTCCAACTCTCACTTGAAGCTGCTAGATGATGGTAGCGGGTGCAGGACTCCAAAGGCTCAATCAGCAGGCAAATCCAGTTCTTTTAGAGTTCAAACGAAGGATCCTGTAGTTCCTGGCTGCAATATTTGTCCGCGCTCGATACGGCCCGTCTGCGCATGCGTGGTGATGTAATTCCGCTCCCTGACGCGTTTCGTCACTGGACAGCAACTTTCTCAAAGGGTTGCTCATAAATCAAGTGCCAGCTACAATTTTATGTCCACAGAAAAAATAAAATTGAATATGTGTATATAATAAATTATAAAAACAAACTAATCAAAAAACATTTTATATATAAATTGCAGAAAATAGCAATATATATTATATATATATATATATATATATATATATATATATATATATATATATATATATATATATATATATATATATATATATATATATATATATATATATAATTGCTCGGCAATTTATGGTTTCAAGTGCCTGCCCTAATAGTGATATTAGTCCGTGCGTGATCCAGGGGGAGCATGGGAGAAAAGAATATAAAAAAACACAATATAAGTGCAGACAGTTTGATACTGGGTGAATTAAAGTGGTTTTTATCTTGGCTCATGAGTGTTGCCTACTCACAAGATTTAAATAGGACACGGGCAGTTTAGACACAATGGTCTCAGTGGACTGGATCTGTGGATTCTGAGTATGATGCGATCTTCACTCTCAGCCAGACAGCACTCCTGACGAAGCCACGCACTCTTTGGCGAAACGCGTAGAGTGGTATCCGCCTTCAGGGAGAGAGGAGTAGGACGGAGATCGGGAGCCCACCACCGGAAGTGACGCAGCGGGACTACACGGGAAGTGACGTATCGGAGTCACTCGAGTACCATCAGACGGCGTACTTCTGAAGTGGGGATACCGCAGCAGACACACACCAGGGAGATTGGAGCCTCCAACATCCGAGTACCCGGGAAGGGACTGAGAAGGACCCTCCAGCGGAGCAGTTTCCCTTGCAGTGCCTGCGCAGCAAAGGTGGCGGGTGAGCCCCAAGATCTGCAGTCCACCTCCTTCCACTCACAATTATTGTGATACATGCCTGAAATTAATGTTTTTATTGTAAGTGTTCATTTTTAAAGTTCTATAAAGTTAAACCTTTTTACCATACTGGTCTGCACTATGTATACTCTCTTTCCCTCCACACATATGCTGTCTGGCTGAGAGTGAAGATCGCATCATACTCAGAATCCACAGATCCAGTCCACTGAGACCATTGTGTCTAAACTGCCCGTGTCCTATTTAAATCTTGTGAGTAGGCAACACTCATGAGCCAAGATAAAAACCACTTTAATTCACCCAGTATCAAACTGTCTGCACTTATATTGTGTTTTTTTATATTCTTTTCTCCCATGCTCCCCCTGGATCACGCACGGACTTGTACAACCTGAGGGACCAGTGGAACCAGTCCCTAACCAGCTGGGTCGAGCAGGGGGTCTTTATATCATTTTTTATACACTTTAATATTATACACGTGTGTACATGCATTTGTCATATTCCTGCATCAATTGATTTAAGAATAACCACTGTATATTGATAGTGGACACTAGTAGAGTTAGCGCTTTATATTCACTATAACACAGCACTAATAGTGATATTATTCATGATCTCTATAGGATATTATTAATGGCACAAATTGCTCTACACAATGTTCTTTACAATGATGAGGTATGAAATTATATAAACTTATGAAAACTGTTATAAATAAAAATGGGTAAATTGACTTGATTAATGAATAATAAAATTATATATGAATAGATTACATAGAAAATGAATTAAAAATTCAAATGAATGGAGAATGTGACCTAGAATTAATAGAGGGAGGGTAAATTAACTGATACATTGTAAATTTGATATTAATTATAATTTAGAATTATAATTAGGTGAAATTATCTATCGATTATATATCATTATGAAATAATTTAATAATTACAAATATTATTAATACTAAACCAGACTTAACACCAAAATGAATTATGATAATAATTATGGCTTAATGATATTATTATATTTAAATGGGATGTGGCTATCCTATTGATAGACCATGTTGAAATGGATGAGAGAGAAGGAATTGAGAGCAAGATTGACAAACGTTCAATAGGATCAACCAATGTGAGTGTCGTAAATAAAATATAATAAAATGAAATAAAAATAAATATGAAATAATAACATCTCACATATGGTTAAATAAATATATATATACACACACACAGTACATGCGTACCACATATATATATATATTTTTGAAAATTATCAAGGGATATATGTAGAGATAAATATATATGAAATTAGGAAAAGCACACCCTTTTAATAGCACTCATTGTAAAGTATGATATGATGGAAAAATTTAAAATTAATCTTTATTTATATTTGAAAAAAATAAAAAAAAGGTTACAAGGAAACATCAATAGATGTGTATAACTAAATCTACATAAATAATATATAAGTGAATATATCACTACGGCGACTAAACATATAAGACAGACCAAAGTGCTATATACCTAAGTAACTAAAACTGAAACAGAGGGGAAATCCTAATAGTTAGCAGTAAATTACATTAATAGTAATTAGAACCTCAATAGGTCACAGTTGGTAGTGGATAACCCCTAGGTACAGCACTAGAAGTAATTATAAACCTGTATATCATAAACAGGTAGTGTAAGACTGATAATGTTAATATTTACAAATAAATGACGTATACTTATTCCTACAAAGAACCTGCAATTGGTACAATAGATAGTAAAGTACCTAATATGATAGCTATGTTACATAGGCACACAAACTGTGTTATAACGCCTTGAGGCACAAATCAAAGATCTTATCAATTTACATCCTCATTAATACATGAACAGATTACTATGATATTTACATAAATGTATATCAAGTGCAAAGAGCACACAAAATGTGTTCATGTGACTCTGAGGCACGGATCAAGTCTGTATCCAGTTATAGCCTCCTAAGTTAATCTTAGAATGCACTCTAAGTAATCAGAAAATCAATAGCTCATAAAAAGTCAAAGACATGCAGTGAGGAACAAATATGTCGCAGACAGACAGGGTGTATCATAAGACTCACACACAATTGGTAAATCAGTCAGCAACTGTATTGGCTACATAAAGTGCCAAGAGGAGCAATCAAATAGCACTGCAACAGTATCTATATCAATATCTCATATGTTGCTATTTCCATCGTCATGGTATAGCATTAGATACATCTCATTATACTCTCTTTGTTTAGTGCAGTGTTATAAATATAGTCTCTGGCTCAGCTGGCAACTTTGTAAGTGTGTGTGTATTGTATCAGACCTGTATCATGGCGACTTGCGGATAGACCGGCACTCAGATGTGTCTCTCATCCTCATCGCTGCGTGCATACGTCATGACGTCAATCTGGTCCCGCCTCCCATCTGACGTACGTTTAGCGGAAGCGCTTTGTCAAAGGTGGTGACATTTGGATCTACGGAGGAGGTATTTATATGCAGCTAATCACCAGTGGAGCAGTGATGTCCGGCAGCTGAGATTAATCACTTGATGGCTCTCAAGCATTCATAGACAGTGGAGACAACAAATCGGAATGAAGGGAGGGAAAAAAAGAGTCAATGACGGTTTAGTGTCTTAAAGACACAGTGTGTTAATTGTGTCTGAAAGTTTACGAGGGTTCTTGATGCAAATAGGATGCAGTTTGAACCAGGTAAGGATAGTAATATGTCCGAAAACTATGGAAAACATGATAATAATAAGTCTAGAAGAAAAAACACCCTTCTAACAGTGAGTAAACATAACATCACTTGCTATTCAAATGAAAGGGGAGAATAGAACGCCCTCATTGATTCCTCTTGGTGCTAATGTGCCCAAGATATAAATCCATTTTGGATTCTTTCTGGAGAATAAGGCGATTCCAATCGCCAACTATCGGATTGGGGGGAACACTTTCTATTCCCAAAAACTGGAGATTAGTGATGTCTCCTTCATGCATTTGATGAATATGGTTGGCCAGGGGTGTGTCAAGATGGTTACGAATAGCCCCCAGATGTTCTAAAATCCATTGGCGAAATTCTCTAATTGCCTTGCCAATGTATTTTTTGTGGCACTGACATATAACCTGATAGATTACACCCTTGGTTCTGCAGTTAATAAACTGCCTCACTGTGAAAGATTTGTTGTAATTCCAATTGAGAAAGGTTTTGGTTGGAGAGATATATGCACAGGCCTTGCAGCCCTGGTATTTGAAATTGCCAGTGGATCTATTCGCGAGCCAGGTATTGAGTACCGTGGGTCTTAGATGGCTATGAACCAGTTTGTCTTAAAGGTTCAATGCCCTTCTACTGACCAGGGTAGGTGTCGATTTCAAGACTTCACTCAGGTCTGGATCTTCAGTGAGAATGGACCAGTGTCTATTTAGTATAGTATTAATTTCAGACCACTGATTATTATATGTTCTAAGAAACCTTATGAGTTTTGAGTCTTGAAATTTATCCCGATTGTCACTCAATAAAGTGTTTCTGTCAGTGAATTTGGCTCTCCGACAGGCTTTTGCAATCGATCTTTGACTGTAGCCTCTCTTCTTAAATGTCTCTCTCATCTTGGCTGCCTCTATCTCAAAAGCTGTTAAAGTCGAGCAATTTCTGCGAATCCTCAGAAATTGACCGATAGGGTTACCTTCTTTTAATCGTCTCGGTTGATGACTCTCATAACGTAGAAGACTATTAGTAGCAGTCGTTTTGCGATAGATAGTCATTTCTACTCTGTCATCAGCTCCTCTTGAGATTTTCAGATCTAGAAGGTAATCTCCTGTGTGCTAATTTCATAGGTCAGATGAAGGTTATACTCATTGGTGTTAAGTATCTTAACAAATTCAATAAACAACGCCCGTGTCCCCTGCCACAGGATCAGGACGTCATCTATGTAGCGGACCCACAATGAGATATGTGTTGTGAATATCTCATTGGCTTCTTGGAAGACCACCTCCACCTCCCACCACCCAAGATAGAGATTGGCGTAGGTGGGGGCGCAGGTGGTCCCCATTGCCGTACCTCTAAGTTGGTGATAGATAGTACCATTGAAGGTGAAATAGTTGTGGATCAAAATGAACCTAAATAGGTCCAACACCAATTGATTGCGTGTAACAAATTTACAGCTCCTGCTTTTGAGAAAATAGGCCATAGCCTCTATCCCTATTTGGTGTACGATAGAGGTGTAGAGCGATCCTACGTCAAGACTGATTAATAGGGTTTCTCCATCTAGAATAATGTCATTAAGTCTATTTAAAGCATCCTTTGTATCCCTCAAAAAAGATGGTAAAGTGTTGACAAAGGGTCGCAGTATCTGATCAACATACTTACTGCTTTGTTCAGTAAGGTTGGAGATGCCGGACACAATGGGCCTTCCAGGTGGGGGCAAAATGCCCTTATGTATTTTCGGCAGGCAATAAAAAGTTGACAGGACTGGTGTTGATGTTAATAGTTGATCGTATTCTTTTTTTGAGATTGTCTTAGATAATAGACCCAAATCCAATATTTCCTTCAGTTCCTTTTGGAACTGTATAGTAGGACTTGTCTTAAGAGTCTTATAACATTTAGTATCAGATAAGAGTCGGGTACATTCTCTGATGTAATCGTCAGTGTTCATTTATATGACTTTTAACATGATAAATCCTGTCCTTCTTATGTGAACTAAACTGTGCTTGAATGACCAGATGTTTGACCAGATGTTTAGATATAATATAAATTGCCTCAGTGCTTTTGTCATCTACTTGATTCAGTGTGGTTGCGGCCAGCAATATGTGGCCGCAAACGCGGCCATAACACGTGCGCTTCCTAGAGCACAGGAGAAATGTTATAAAGGGGATGAATACACATAGTATCCCCCGTCACTTCAAAAAAGTACATAACCAGGATCCCAAATCAATGACAATTATTGGACTGGAATTCATTTCTCCGTGTGCTCTGGGAGGCGACCGTTTTAAAATTCTCTGCCGCCAGGAAACATTTTGGATCCACCGGTTGGGCACACTTGCCCCAGGTGGATTGAATGAATGTTTAGATGTAAGCACTCTGGTCTAGTCTCCTTCTTCCTTTGCGGGCTCCCCTCGCTTTATCATTGCCATCCAGATTTCGATCTGGTGTTGGCTTTGGACCCCTCCGGCTGAGTCAGCTAGTCCGCTTGTGTGATCCTCAATATTCCTCTGCTCCTCTCTCTATATTTATCTCTACATATATCCTTGATACTTTTCAAAAATATATATACGGTATATGTGTGGTACGCATGTACTGTGTGTGTATATATATATATATTTATTTAACCATATGTGAGATGTCATTATTTCATATTTATTTTAATTTTATTTCATTGTATTATATTTTATTTTCGACACTCACATTGGTTGATCCTATTGAACGTTTGTCAATCTTGCTCTCAATTCCGTTTCTCTCATATACATTTACACGCCCGGGGCGAGTGGATTTAACCTCCGGGCGAGTAAATATTGGCCCAAGCAGCACACGTGTTTGTTTTTCTAAATTTCCCTGCTCGCGCTGAAATTTCCCTTCTCGCGCTGCCTGAAAAAAAAAAAAAACCTCCCCCTATCTGACAGCTGATTGGCACGCGCTCCTAGGCTTTGTGGGCGCGTGGCCAGGCTCTATTTGAGTCCGCCCCCAACGAATGGCCATTTTTTCTGGCCGGAGATCTGTTGGAGAGTACGAGAGTATGTACTCTCCAATCCTCCATCCTGCGGCCCCATTGCTCCTTCCCTGCCTCCTGCAGTTCCCCCTTACTCCCCGCTTCCCCCCCCCCGATACCCGCACGTGGCTGGAGATGGTAGCGAGGGTGTTACCCCTTCTCTCCCCAGCCCCCGCTTACCCCGGCTTCCCGCGTGGGCGGAGGTGTCCCCCCCTTCTCCCCACCGGCTTCCCGTGCCACTTCCCGCTTCCCGCGATCTCAGCGCGGGGCGGGTGATGGTAGTGGGGGTGTTCCCCGCTTACCCCGGCTACCCGCGATACCCGCACGGGGTGGGTGATGGTAGTGGGGGTGTTCCCGGCATCCTGCGCCACTTCCCGCTTCCCCCGATACCCGCGCAAGGCGGGAGATGGTCGCAGGGGGGGGGGGGGGCGAGCGGGGCAGTGGTGGTGGTGCTTGGTCGCGCGGCCTTTCCTCTTCTTACCCCTGTCGTGTGTGTGTGTATGGGAGTGTGTGTGTGTGTGTATGGGAGAGTGTGTGTGTGTATGGGAGAGTGTGTGTGTGTGTGTGTGTGTGTGTGTTCGTGTTCGTGTGTGTGTGTGTGTGTGTGTGTGTGTGTGTGTGTGTGTGTGTGTGTGTGTGTGTGTGTGTGTGTGTGTGTGTGTGTGTGTGTGGTGTGTGTGTGTGTGTGTGTGCATGGGAGAGTGTGTGTGTGTATGTCTGTGCATGCATGGGAGAGTGTGTGTGTGTGTGCGTGTGTTTGCATGGGAGAGTGTGTGTGTATGTGCATGCATGGGAGAGATTGTGTGTGTGCATGGGTGGGTGTGTGTGTGTGCATGGGAGAGTGTGTGTGTGCATGGTTGTGTGTGCGCGTGGGAGTGTGCGTGTGTGTAGGATACCAGAAGTGTCACATCACCCCATCCCCCCAATCACCCCGCCACCCCATCACCCCGCCACACCACCCAATCACCCCACCCAATCACCCCGTCACCCCACCCCGTCACCCCATCACCCCACCCAGTCACCCTGTCACCCCACCCAGTCACCCCGTCACCCCACCCAGTCACCCCATCACCCCCCTGTCTCTCGCCCTCTCTCACCCTCTCTCTCTCACACCCTCTCTCTCTCTCTCTCTCTCTCTCTCACACCCTCTCTCTATCTCTCACACCTTCTCTCTCTCACACACCCTCTCTCTCTCTCTCTCTCTCTCTCTCTCTCTCACACTCTCTCTCTCTCTCACACCCTCTCTCTCTCACACCCCCTCTCTCTCACACACCCTCTCTCTTTCTCTCTCTCACACCCTCTCTCTCTCTCTCTCTCTCTCTCTCTCTCTCTCTCTCACACACACCCTTTCTCTCTCACACACTCTCTCTCTTTCACACCCTCTCTCTCTCACACCCTCTCTCTCTCACACACACCATCTCTCTCTCTCACACACCCTCCCTATCTCTCTCTCTCTCTCTCACACCCCCTCTCTCTCTCTCTCACCCTCTCTCTCTCACCCTCTCTCTCTCACCTTCTCTCTCTCAACCTCTCTCTCTCACCCTCTCTCTCTCACCCTCTCTCACCCTCTCTCTCTCACCCTCTCTCTCACCCTCTCTCTCTCGCCCTCTCTCTCTCACACCCTCTCTCTCTCTCTCACACCATCTCTCTCTCTCACACACCCTCCCTATCTCTCTCTCTCTCTCACACCCCCTCTCTCTCTCTCACCCTCTCTCTCTCACCCTCTCTCTCTCACCTTCTCTCTCTCAACCTCTCTCTCTCACCCTCTCTCTCTCACCCTCTCTCACCCTCTCTCTCTCACCCTCTCTCTCACCCTCTCTCTCTCACCCTCTCTCTCTCACCCTCTCTCTCTCACCTTCTCTCTCTCAACCTCTCTCTCTCACCCTCTCTCTCTCACCCTCTCTCACCCTCTCTCTCTCACCCTCTCTCACACCCTCTCTCTATCTCACACCCTCTCTCTCTCTCACACCTTCTCTCTCTCACACACCCTCTCTCTCTCTCTCACACCCTCTCTCTCTACAACCCTCTCTCTCTCATACTCTCTCTCTCTCTCACACCCTCTCTCTCTCACACCCTCTCTCTCTCACACCCCCTCTCTCTCACACACCCTCTCTCTTTCTCTCTCTCACACCCTCTCTCTCTCTCTCTCTCTCTCTCTCTCTCTCTCTCTCTCTCACACACACCCTTTCTCTCTCACACACTCTCTCTCTTTCACACCCTCTCTCTCTCACACCCTCTCTCTCTCTCACACACCATCTCTCTCTCTCACACCCTCCATATCTCTCTCTCTCTCTCACACCCCCTCTCTCTCTCTCTCATCCTCTCTCTCTCACCTTCTCTCTCTCAACCTCTCTCTCTCTCACCCTCTCTCTCTCACCCTCTCTCACCCTCTCTCTCTCACCCTCTCTCTCACCCTCTCTCTCTCTCTCACCCCTCTCTCTCTCTCACCCTCTCTCTCACCCCCTCTCTCTCTCACACTCTCTCTCTGTGTCTGTCTCACACTCTGTTTCTGGATCTCTTATTTACCCTATATATCTTAACTGCCCTATACTACACCAAAATAGCCTATACTGCTTTCTTCCAGATCTGACTCAAGCTTCACACAGAAGACATCAGAACCCCTCCTAACCCAGAAGACAGGTAGGGAACACCTCCCCTCCAATGTATAACATTGCGGGAATGAGGGTACCTGGACATTGAGGGACTGCGGATCAGGTAAGATCCCAGGCGGGATTGCTGCTTTAGATATTGTGAAGCGGGGACACTCTATTACAATCCACAATTTACATTATTCATTCCTTAAGAATTAAGGAGGGTTAAGGGGTTCAGGAAACTAGTCATTCACACCTGGCTTTTATTTCTAGATCGACATTTACACACTCACACACACGTAACAAGGACTAATTGTAGTATAATGTAATACAATAAATACATTTATGTCAAAAACGAATGTTGTTCTGACTAGGAATTTATTAAATGTATTTTATTTATATATTTTATTTTAAAGCGGGGTTGGGGACGGGACTAGGGTTGGGGACGGGACTAGGGTTGGGGGCGGGACTAGGGACGGGTTTGGGGGCGGGACTAGGTGGCGAGTAGATTTTATGGTTGGGCGAGTAGATTTTTTGGTGATTTGTCGAACACTGTATAACAAGTAGAAGCTTCAAATTCTAAAATAAAAGTTGTTGTGGAAAACATTTGCACATAAAACCATTACAATCAAGGTCAAAATATTGGTGAATTTCATAACACAGTAGTATCGTCATGGAACATATGCACCATATTGTATAATCTGAAAAAGGTTTGGAATACATATATATTTGAAAGATCGGTTATCAGAGAATGTTGACATTCAAGTGAATTTTTCCTTCAAATATTTTGAGTTTTAAAACTTACACTGCTGGAGGGAATAGAAAACATATGACACAAAGAAAAAAGTTGAACAATTCACAGTAGATTTGGGCAGTAATATTATACTGCAAGGTCAGTGTAAAAGAGCCATTTATTCCCAAATGTCCAGGACACGGTTATTTCGAATCTTAAGTTCAAATAAAAACATTAAAAATGTGCTTTCCAACAATCGTATTTGTATACATCTTTTTTATAGTGCCAATAATATTTCTTACATTTGCATGCTGATTATCCTCTGAATTTGTCATGTACCGTATGTATGTCTTTATTTATATAAAGCCATTCAGGTACATAGTGCTTTACAATATACGTCACATAATATCACAACAGAGTGGGAATAAGTGCGTCAGACATAAAACAATAGGAAAATGAGTCCCTGCCCTGAAGAGCTTACAATCAAAGTGCGTCTGCGAGGGGCCAAGTTCAGTGCATATGAAATGTATAGTATCAGTCAGCAGAGCTACCCATATGCTTCGTTAAAGAGGTGTGTTTTAAGAAAGTTCCCAAAGGAGGAGATAGAGGGTGCCAGTCAGATATTGAGGGGAAGAACATTCCAGAGGTGTGAGGCAGTGAGTGAGTTTTTAGGCGGGAGAGGGCTTTAGATACAAAAGAGGTAGACAGAAGACATCCTTGAGCAGAACGCAAGAGTCAGGCAGGTGTATAGCCGTAAATTAGGGATGCGACTCAAGGAGTGGCAGAAGAGTGTATAGCCTTAAAAGTGAGGAGTAGAATTTTGTAAGTAATACAGGATTTAATAGGAAGCCAGGAGAGGAATCTCAGTAGGAGAGACACTGTGATAGATTTAGGAGAGAGTAAACTGATTCTAGAAGCAGCATTAAGGATAGATTGTAGGGGAGACATGAGAGACGCAGGAAGGTTACAATAGACAGTAGAAGGTTACAATAATCGAGAAGGGAGAAAATGAGGGCCTTAGCTAGAAGTTTAGCAATAGAGAGACACAGAAAAGTTTTATCTTTGCAATTTTATGGAGGACAAAACAATAGCTTTAGCTACATTGTGAATATGAGAGGAGAATGTGAGAAAGGAGTCAAATGTGACACCTACTGTAGGCAGCGTGCTTGTGATACTGGGTGTATGATAGTACTGCCAACAGTAATGTAGAAGGGGGCAGTAGGATTGGGTGGAAGTAAGGTAGCTCAGACTTTGACATGTTAAGTTTGAGTCGGCGGAGAGCCATTCAGGATGATACAGTGGAGAAACATTCAGAGACTTTGGTCTGTACAGTAGGTGTACAGTCAGGGTTTGAATGTTCATAAACTACAATTATGAAAAAATATGATATAAAACTAACATTTGAAAATATAGGTGTTATAGGTTTTCTAACAATATTCCATAAAATATTGCCGTCTGTCATAGAATAGTTAAAAGAAGGTCCTTGAGGTTATGACATGGGTCTGTGAAGTGAAAGACCAGAGTATTAACTCTGTGTTAACATGGTTAAATCACCAAATTCTTTATTTAAGTATCACATATTTAATTTAAGCACACAGTGGCAATTACTTTTTGCTAAGAATTATCAAACCTTGCTGAGAAATGGAATTCAAGAATAGCTCCCATAATGGAGAAGAATAAGTAGACTCAAATGACATAAATGCTGTACTACATTTATCTAATTGATTTGAGTAGCCTTGCATGTAGGTGTGGAAAGGGCCGGTGAAACCACTAGGCGGCCTAGGCGGTCAACGAGCAGCACATTACGTGGGAGGCCGAGAGGAGAGCAGGCTGGTTACTTCCCACGCTGCTGCCAGTTCCCCATACTACAGCAGGACATGCTCAGGAAGGGGAGAAGGGTCTGAGAGGGGTGGGGGAGAAAAAGAGGTGAAGCGGAGAGAGAGAGGTGGGGGAGTGACAGAGGGCTGGGAGGAGTGAGAGAGATGGGGGACAAAGGGAACTGGTGAGGAGGGGATATGTGGGGAGAAGCTGGTTAGGAGGGGAGCATGTGGGGAGAAGCTGGTGAGAAGGCAGGGCCAGTGCAACCACTAGGCGGCCTAGGTGGCACATTTTTGGGGGCGGTGTACCTTGGCACCTGGAAATAAATGAGAACATCAGGTGCCAGGGAGGACCTCCACAGCCAGGTAAGGAATTTTAACTTTGGGCGTGGGGGAGGGTGAGAGAGGATGGAGATGGGGTGAGAGACGATGAGGGGGTGAGAGGATGAGGGTGCGAGAGAGGATAAAAATGGGATGAATGGGGTGAGAGTATTAAAAGGGGGTGATGGAAAGAAAATGGGGTGGGAGAGAAAGAAAGAGGAGGAGTGGGATGGAGGGGGGATTGTGTTGGGATGGGGAAAATCCAACCAACATACAAAAGATTCTGACATTTTTGAGTAATTTGTTTTTGGGGGCCGAGGCTGAGGGTTCATCTAGGCACCAAATACCGTTGCACCGGCCGTAGTTGTGGATGTAAATACCACTTTCTTGGACCCTAAAGGAGGCTGTAGGTGAAACAGCCTTCTCATCTTTCTGTCTCTGTTTTACATATAACAGCTTTACTTTATGGATAATATAAACTTTATGACTGTCTGCATTACAGTCTACTAATATGTTGTGGGAGCCATAATGCTTAAATTGTATTTGTATCTATTGCAGAGAATCCAGTGAAAAACTATTTAATTACAGCAGAGTACTTTCAGTGTGCTGCATTGTCTTTTCAAGCACAGCATACAACCAACATTATTTGTTAAATAAATATTTATGACCTTAATGATATGAAAGATTGCATTACACTAACTTAAACTTATACTTATGAGGTCTGTTGTCAAATGCAGCTCACATATTCTAATTCAAAGTGACAGACTTATTACATTTGTTAATGTGTACAGTGTGGGTGTTAAAAACATTATAGCCAACATACTTACTGTAGCATTCCTATTTTTGATTAGAGAAGTATGATGAAAGTAACATTACAATGTATCTTCTCTTGGAATATGTAACCTTTTTCCATAGTGGAAAGGCCCATAATACACTGCAAGTTATTTGTGGCCTAATAGTTTATATTCATCAGTTCTTGTTAATGCCATTTCATCAGTTTGCATCCAACGCTTTCTTCATAACAGCTCAGCGTTTTATCAGCACACTTCATTGACCATATTCTGTGCATAATGTAATAAAACAAGTTCTGTCTCCTCAAATGTAATAGCGAACCATTATCTATTTCAGGTTAATTTAATTACCATCACATTAAATCAAAGGAACAATTTAAATCCTACACTGCCTGTGTTCCTCCCATCCTAATACTGTATTTCAATCTGAAATCCTCCTGTAACCATTTTTCTTGGTACTTAAAACTTGTATTTAGGTTCAGGTATTGTGAAGCTGGTTATTTTATTGTTGCACACCAACACAAGCTTTTACTAAAAATGTAAGAATTAATCACATAAACAGCTATTAAAAATAATAGTGGGCATAATTGGACAGCTATTCTAATGGTTAAACCTAATGACTGGTAGGTAAATCCATCATCCTTTATCTTACAAAAAGTGCCATGGTGTCCATGCCTTCAATGTGCTAATATTATCCTTATTATTATTCATTATGAAAATGACATCTAACAATCTAAACCCCTTTGATGTGGTCCTGCCAGCTCCATGGCCACACGCTCACGTGATCGATTCCTGTCTCCAGTGATGAGACCAGTATGGTAGTCAGTGTTAAATGACCAATGTTATGTGGATTCACTGGCCCTAGTGACACTTGTATAAAGACATCTCCTAGGGAATAGTAATGTGAGGGAAGAATGGTACATAACCATAAATGTAGTGCCAACAGTATATTAAGTACTGATAGGTGCAAAGATAAACTTATCTTTGTTTATAGACTACCACCTGCAACCATTAGTTCAACAGATCCGATCTTACTTGCGTGACACTACACATGTCCTCCAGCTACTACGAGATCTGGAGTGGAAACCCGAATATACCTGGGTAACAGCAGATGTGACATCACTGTATACCACCATTAATCATGTGAAAGGATGTCAGGCCATCGCACACAAGTTAGAATCGGATGATACCACACCACCAGCACTTAAATAATTTTTAGTTGATAGTATTAATTTTATTTTAACTCACAATCACTTCCAATTTAATTCACAGTTCTTTTTACAGGTCTGTGGAACGGCGATGGGCACGAGGTTTGCCCCGAGTTATGCTAATATATTTATGGAAAGTTGGGAAGAAGATTATATTTGGAACAACTGTCCACTCGGGTGCTACCTCGTGCTCTGGCGCCGTTTCATAGATGACATTATATTTGTTTGGTCTGGCAGCCAGGTACAGCTTGAGTCGTTTTTTATATATTTAAATTCGAACGATAGGGATTTGAGATTTACATTCAACCACCATAAGGAACATATAGAATTTTTAGACCTCGAAATTTATATCAGTAACAATAAAATAGAAACCAAAACATTTTTCAAGTCTGTCCAGGCTAATAATTATCTTAGGGCAGACAGCCAGCATAACCCTAGCTGGATCCAGAATATTCCTAAGGGTCAGCTCACTCGCCTTAAGCGCAACTGTTCAAATTCAGAGGAGTTTGTGCTCCAGGCGACTGAGCTTAAAGACAAATTCCGCGATAGAAGTTACCCAGAGCATCTATTAGAGGCAGCATCTATACAGGTTGAGAAAATTGAGAGAGACACATTACTTGAATATAAAGATAAAAATAAAAACCAATTGAATCAAAATAACGGTGTCTCTTTTATAACGCAGTACAATGAGATGGCGCCAAAAATTCGCCAAATCTTTAACAAACATTGGCCCATGCTACTATGCGATACCACTCTAGCCAAATGTCTCCCGGAGAAACCGAAAATAATTTTCACAAAAGCACCAAACATTAAAATGCGCATAGCACCTAGTTGTCCATTGGACAATTCAGAACCAAATTCAAACAGCAAAAGAAAGGTTTTTTTTTAAATGTACTAAATGTACGGCTTGTTCATTTAGCAGCACTACAAATATTTTCAAATCCAATGTAACAGAAAAAATATATAACATCAAAACACCAATAAATTGTGATTCCACATTTGTAATATATCTGCTGCAGTGCCCTTGTGGCCTGCAATATGTAGGTAGAACAGGAAGATGTTATAAAAGAAGAGTGTATGAACACATCTACAATATAAAAAGAGGTTTAAATACACACAGTCATTTTGACATATATCACAATAGGAATCCAATTGGTCTAAAATGTCAAGCCATTGAAACAGTACAAAATAATTGGAGAGGAGGTAATTTACTTAAACAGATCAGTAGGCGAGAAGCCTACTGGATCTACAAATTAAAAACACTCTCAACATTGATTTTGATCTCGGCGTATTTTTAAAATGATTTTTATATATTGGTTTTTTTAATCATTGTGCTTGAAAAATTTTTTTAAAAATATATTCAATAGAATTTTAATAGATATAAATATATTTTTTTATATAATCTCTATTTTTAATACTTTTTAAAAATGTATCTTTTTTTATTTTGCAATGAATGGGTCTTTTAGCAATTGAGACATGCTGCAATCATAGGAGCCACCAGCGTGCAGATGATGGTACATCTATGTGGTATATTTTATACAATTAACTCTATGATGTGTATATATTATATTAGCTGTTATACTCTGATGCATAATATGTAGTAAGCAAGATCATTAGTAATGGTTGTGTATTTGTGTATTTTTATATATCTTGTATGTTTGTCATATTCGTATATATGTTGTTTTTCTGTACGTTTTAGCTGACTTGTACACAGTACATGATTGACAGGCAGCACATCCAATCATGAGTTGCATATAAGAACTATGAGTGACAGTGTATGGAACCAATGAAATGTGAACTGTCTGTATTTAAATCCACCATGTACTGAGCTCATCACCCCTGAAGAAGTGCGCATGCGCACGAAACGCGTTGGGCTATTGAGAAGCATTCCACAGCTGTACTGTGAGAGGAGCAGACCTTCCAAACAGTTTCCAGAGTTGCAGGCTATAGGAGGTGCAATCGGCAGTAAGATCTGGTAGATCGTCCCGCCGGCTGTGACGCACTTCCGGGCGCGGTTGGAGGACTCCACGAGGAGAGGAGGAAGTGCCTCCATTACCAGCCGACAGCATAGGAAACTCCTGAGGGCTACACGTGGCACACGTCCCCCAACATCACCTGCTGGACGTTTACACCATCCCCACCTGCATTTATTCTAGGGACTTGCTGTAAGTAGGATTCCAGTTTTTACACACCGGATCCCAGACCTCCTCGTCACTAGACAGCTGCTATTCATTTTATTGTGTTCATCAAATCATTTATAATATTAGTCAGCTTCATTGTCTTTGTTTAGTGTTGTCTTGTGTATGTATGTCAATCTGTCTTTATGTGTGTGTATATTGGTATAGTTATACAGTGTCACACTATGAACTTGTCCTTTTGTCTCCCCTGCATGATTTAACTAATCCTGATGCTGAGGAACCTGTTGACAACTGGATCAAAGCAACATTTGCTGGACACTCCAATTCACCAATTTGAACTCTATACTCTCCCATTTGGACTTTAAGGCACCGGTCTGTATTGTTTCCTTCAGCTTTGAGAATTACCTCAAAGCAGATATCATACCTAGAGGCCTCAGAGTCAACTTATCGCCAGCACACCCCATAGTTGATGAAAAATTCCATCATTCATGGAAACTAGTGTTAAAACAATGTTCGATTATGTTGATGCAGCTTCTAGTGAGTCACCAAAAAGAGAGGCTAGAACTATTCAGTACAGAACTGGAAACTAAATTAAAACCAAACTGGAAGGATGATCCTAAGTTTGATGAACTGGAGACTAGATTAAAATCTAATATAGAATAGTTCACAGCTGAATTGAAAGAAAGGAAACGCAGAAAGTTTGCAAGGGACACAAAATATTTCAGAGAAGGAAAAAATTTTAGGTACAAATTTCCCATAAAGGGTAAGAACACAAAAAGAACAGCAGTGTCAAAATTCATCCACAGAGTGGGAAATTTCTGACACAGACGAGGAAACACAGGACAGTGGTGAAGGTACATCAGCTTCATTCCATACATCCTTGGTTCCACATTTTTTAGACCAACAGAGAGGCAATATAACAGCAACGAAGGGAAGAGGAAGACAAGAAGAGGTCAAGGGAAGAGTTCTGAGAAGCAGGGACCCCCAACCGTCACAAAACAAAAAGAGAAGGAATACAACAGCAATATTAGAACAACACACAGAGTTTGCAAAATCAATAATAGTGAACCTCTCTATGTTTGTATTAAAAGAAGAGCACATTATGATACTCAATAAGGGGTTGTCCTTTTCAGCTTCATCAAACATAGATATGTTTGAGTGGGCGAAAGATACAAATCTTTTCACAAGAAAATTGAAACTCCACAAGTTTTTCCGTTTACGAGAACAAAGGTTAGCTCAGTCCCTTGATGTTCCTCCACTTAGTCTCCTAGACACAGATACCCTTGATGATCTTACATCTCTGTTGGAAGAATCCAATAGAATTCCAGGAGCAGGGCCCTTCACCACCCTTAGGCCTAGGTCTAAGTTTTTACCTTTTAGCGAACAATTTGCTAATATAGACGTGTTCTGTGATCTTGTCACGAGAGATCTAGAAACTTTACCAAAACTCAGGATGCTGGACAATTTAACCAATCCAGAAAAAGCTGCTTTGGAAGAATTAGAATCAAACAAGTCTATAACAATTAAACCAGCAGATAAAGGTGGCAACCTAGTCATTCTAAATACATCTGACTACAATGCTGAAAACCTAAGACTACTGTCTGATAAAGCCTGCTATGAAGTGTTGGCAAGGGACCCCACCAATGACTACATCATAGAGCTGCGTTCCATCTTGGATAAAGGATTAATAAATAAGGTCATCACCCAAAGGGAATATGACTTCATCCTTGTTAAACATCCAAGAATAGCAACGTTCTACAGTGTACCTAAAATACACAAATGTAAAACACCACCACCAGGCCGCCCAATTGTATCAGGGGTTGGCAATGTGACAGAGAAGCCAAGTAGTTATGTTGATCAATTCTGAGGCCTTTTGTGGTATCACTACCATCCTATCTAAAGGACACAAAAGATGTCCTTCGGAGATTAGAAGGCATAGTCATCAAGCAAGACACCATCCTAGTAAGCCTGGATATGGAAGGCATTTACACTAGCATTTTCCACCACATAGGCCTTGAAGCCACTTTGCATTTTTTACAGACAAGGGTCAACACTTTGCCACCCACAGTAACTTTGTGATAGATCTTTTAACATTCATACTTAATAGGAATTATTTCCTGTTCAATAACAAGATCTACCACCAGATACAGGGGATGGCCATGGGCACAAAATGTGCACCATCCTATGCAAATCTTTATTTAGGATGATGGGAGGCAAAATATGTATTTTCAGAAGAACTGGAACACTATACGTTGCATGTAATACTCTGGACGCGCTTTATAGATGATGTGTTCATCTTGTGGCAAGGTACTTGTAGACGGACGTTCACAGAGGTACACAATTGGAGACTTTATAAGGTGAAATTATAACGAGGCTTTATTGTGCCTTTTCCTTGACATCAGGAAACCATCCAAACAAGGGGGAAACACAGCTTCTATTCACTTGGGAGTAGTTCTAGTGAAATAATATGCAATTCACAACTCCCTTAGTTAAGCATGTCTCCCAGCCCCAAACACATAGCATGAAATGAACAGATATAAAAAGTCTTGTAATAAAAGTCTTATCTGTTCCTTGTAGTTTGGAGGGAAAATCTTCTCTGTCCCTGGTTGCTACCTTTTCTTCAGGGTTTGTCAGCATTCAGGTTTAGAAATTTCCCCTGTGTCTTGGAAGCAGCTCTGCTGTGTCTTCTGGCAGAGCTCAAGACATGGTCAGCTCCAGAGATCTGTGTTCTCTTGGTTAGTCTCTCCTGGGAGACTCAAGAACCTCTGCTCTGTCTCCAAAGTTCAGCTCACACGTGAGCTAAGGAGTCACTTCCTGTCTCAAAGGCAGGCTTTTTCTAAGCCATCTAAATCAGGCAGGTGGTGTTAGTTAATTGCCTACAAGCAGTTAACCACCACACTGCTGGTTTAGAGGCACATTTGTGAACAGGGATAAGTCCCCTGTTACAGTACTCCTACACTACTGAAATCATTTATTGATATTCTGAACCACAACCAGCTGAACCTGCGTCTCACTTTGGAGTACAACAGAAACACCATTTGCTTTATGGATTTACAGATATCCAGAGGCCAGAATAATCTGTTAGAGACAACTGTCTTTCGAAAACCCACGGCCACTAACAACCTTCTGGAGGCCTCTAGCCATCACCCTAGAACATTGGTCCAGGGCATACCTGTAGGCCAATTTCTAAGAATTAGGAGAAATTGCAGTACCATCGCAGAATTCGAAATTCAGGCCACAGCTATGACCCAACATTTAAAGAAAGAGGGTATAGCAACAAAAGCATCAAAACAGCTTACAAGAGGGCTAAATATTCCCCACGTGCAAATCTTCTAACAGATAAAATAGCAAAAACTGAGAAAAAGGTAATACGTTTTGTGAGAACGTATAACAAACAGTGGCACTTAGCCAGGGATATTCTCCACAAACACTGGCACATTATACATGCTTTTCCGTCCATGGTTAGCAGAAGAGCCAAAAATCTTAAAGACATCCT